>NC_044194.1:27143232-27158232 GCF_900880675.1 Sparus aurata | reverse complement strand
AAGAGAAAAAAAGAGACAGGTGAAACACAAAGACAGACAGTGGCATGTGTATGTGTTTTATATCATCAAATTGTGGTACATGACAGAGAGCAAGCTGCTTTTTGTCTACTTGTCACTGTTGTGACTCTCCCACATGCTGTGTGTGTGTGTGTGTGTGCGCGCGCGTGTGTGTGTTTTGCAGTTAGCTTGTCTCTGTATGTTAGTGTGTAATGTATCTGTCCCTCTGGGTCTATGCTCGGACATAACAGACATATCAGTCATGTGTGTATATTTTCCTTGTGTCAGTGTGTCTTAGCGTGTCATGCCGGTTTCTGAAGTGAGGGGATGAAAGAAAGCATCTTCTGTCGCCACGGCGATCAGGCTAATTACAGCAGCTTAAGTGCTTTACCCACGGTCATCACACACTGTCAAAATACACCACTGAGCGCTTGAGCGTGTGTGTGTTTTAATTCTTAAAGACCATGAAGGCTTGCTTTTAACCAGCTCAGTCTGTGCTCACTTCTGTGCTGTGTGTGTGTGTGTGTGTGTGTGTGTGTGTGTGTGTGTGTGTGTGTGTGTGTGTGTGTGTGTGTGTGTGTGTGTGTGTGTGTGCTCGCACATTTGTAAACACTTCACTTGTCTGTGGGAGATTTCTTTTTGTTGGCACTTGATGCTCAGTTTTGGGTATTTTGTGTTTTTAGTCCATCATTTAAAATTCTCCTCCTGTACTGTGTCATTATTGCCTCTCTTGAAGGCAAAAGAAAACATACGTGTGTGCATGTCTGTCATGTATGGGTACAGGACAATGAACAGGCACCCGACTTCTATGGCTGTATTTGTGAGCAGGTTTGTGTTTATGTACACACTCCTTTGTGAGTGGATAAATTAATTACTCTGGGAGTGTGTGTGTACCTGTGTACCGAGAGTTTTTCAGTTGTATGGTGCTTGCGGAGCCCTAATGGAGTGTGGAGTGTGTGTTTACGTGCTCCCAGGCCGCTGTTTAACGCTTAGCGAGCTGGAACTAATTTACTAATTGAGTTTTAAGTTGGGAAGAAACGACAGCGAAAGAGAGGGAGAAACAAGAGGGAGAGAGGGATGGAGAGATACGCTGAGGGCTCCGGAAGAACTATTCTATGTTTCTGTAGAAAAGTCGAGGGTGGACGTTGGAGAGAGATGGATTTTGTTTTTGAAGTTTTATGAGTTATGTGTCGGTGTGGCGTGGCTCTGCTCTGCTCTTTCTCTCTCTCTCAAATACACACAGAAAGTCACTTGGCATCCACTGTATGCATGTGTGTACATGTCTGTTGGGTAGCTGACAGGCAGCTGTGAAAGCCTGCTGGTAGATTATAAAGGAGCCTGGCATCTCCCAGAATGCACTTCAACTGCAGTTCCCTGTAAAGAAGGTGGAGGGGGTGAGCAGTCAGAGCAGGGATGGAGGAGAAAGAAAAGAATAAAGAATAACAGGCTTTTTATTGTGCAATTTTAAAGGTGCAGCTACATGTTGCAGCTGGTTAACATCGACACTTTTTAGGGTTGTTTTTTTATTTACCGTTTCTATCTAGAAAGACAACCATCAGACACAAAGTGACCTACAGCGGATGATCCGTAAAGATCAAAGACGCCTAGACTCTACCTTATCTAATGGTTTTTTAATGCACAGAAAACATAAAACAAGCATTACTCTAGTGACCAAAAGTACTGAAACTATTTAAAAAATGTGTGGACAGAGAGGAAAAAGTAGCATCAGTGTTATCAGGAGCAGAAAAGCAGAGAGTATGTAACATGAGAAAGAGATAACACAAGTTAATGTTGACGGACGTTGAAGGGGAGAAGGAAACAGAGAGATGGGGAGAAGTTTGCAAGGGGAAAGAAAGCAGTCAAGAAGGTAAAGGCTCAATGGGAGCAGTAGTAGGTAGAATTTAGTCAGTAAAGTAGGTGAAAGAGGGGGTTATCTGGTTAGGTCTTTGGTCGAGCCATTAGGGGAGGCATGTCCGTACCAGTTGCCTGTCTCTCCATATTTTCAAAGTCCCCCTGGGGCTCTGACCTGAGATATCTACAAAGGTTGCGTTAAATCTGGCAAACAAAAGAGACCTGATATGTTCCTGCTGGAATGAGGATTTGTCTTCCTCACCACCACAGAGTGGTGATTTGATTTTGCTTAGTGGGATATTTGTCTGTGACATACAATAGATGTTTATGAAATATTTCCGGTGTTTTTCAATATTTGAAAGCTGGACTTCATAAAATGTACATTTCATTTTACAGAAAGGATTGAATTGTCTGCTTTTCCCACATTTGCATGCAAAGTGCAGTGGGCTACAGCTTGCTGGTGTTTGTTTTGGAGATCTTTGGAAACCATTCAGCACAAACGCACACATTTACACACATGGCAGTAAAGACATCAGACAACATAGAGGCAAGCAACGTGATGCATCATAAACAGTACATTGTTTTGTGCTGTCAGATTCACTAAGTTCTGCTTGTGTGCTGTTGAAACATTCTTTTGTAAATCGACACAAATATGACGACAGGAATGACAACAAAGACAGAGGTGGATAAATCCTTTAGTATAGCTGTTTATTTATCTGCACTTTCCCTGCATGTTCATTGATTATAATATTTTTCTTCCATATTTTTTTAGCAAGTGGAGCACAGGAACATATTATAGGAGGTTATTATTATTCTGAGCGATAAAATGTTGCACTGTGTGAGTGTTGAAAATGTTGTTTCACTTCGTCTCCACATTTAAAGTCTCCTGAGCATCAGTTACTGGGCGCGCATTTTTTTTTTCACCCAACAATTTTTATGATAAATCTTACTCGTTTTCCCTCTTGATCTGTTTTGCCTTTATTCCCAGTCCTCCCTCCATAACTCACCCCCTCCCTCCTCCCTCTCAGTGGTCCTCCTGTTCTCCTCATCTCCCCTCCCCAGCCTCCCTCCATCTCTCCATCCCTCCCAGGGTGAGCAAATCCCTCTTTTCCTAGGTAGGAGTGTAGGGAGGAGTGGTACGGCTTAGATCTCGGCCCCCCGCATGGTCCCTTCATCAGGCCCCCCTCTGGTCCTCCCTCCCTCCCTCGCTCCATCCCTCCTCTATCTATTCTCTTGTTAAATTATGGTTTTCTGCTTCTTCTCCTTCGCTCTTTTTTATTACGTTCACATTTACATTTAAATTTTTGCATTGAGCAGATGTGCCTATCGAGGATGACTCACTCGAATAATCTTTAAATCTGCATCACCTGTCACACAAGCAACTGATATATACATAGAACTGAAAAAATCATTATCATTATACTAAGTAGCCTGTCAAGAGAGAAGTGCCAGACTAATTCTCCCTCACTTTTTCCTCTTTACTCAGTCTTAGCATCACTCCCATTTAGTCTCTTGCTCCTGCTTTTCATTTACCTTGTTGCCATTGAAAGTAGACCGTGTCTCTTTTTCCTTTTCCATCTCCCTCATTTACAGCCCTGTTCAGTCCCTCCTCTCTCTGTGTCAGCCCCTCTTTTCCTCTCTCTACTTTCTCCTCCCCAGTTATTGTTACACAGATCAACCATCATGTCTGTACCTCCAGCCCCTCCACCTCCTCAGCTGTCCTCCTCTGCTCTCTGCTCTCCCTCTGCAGACTCAGTGCCGTACCTCTGCCCACATCCTTCCATTTCTGCACTTTTTTGTTTTCAGGGAGCAGGGGGTCGGCCAGTCATTAGGATGTCTTTCCTCTGTTCTTTCAGTCAAGCTTTTCATTCCTCCATTCGCGGGCCGTCTCTCTGGCGCTTTTACCTGCCACTGTTAAAGGGATGTCCCTTCCCAGATGAAGGCCTTGTTTGAGGAAAGGGTGTTCAAATGAAAGGGAAAGAGCAGAGATGGAGGGGGGCGGATGTGGGGAGAGAGGAAGAGATCAGGAGAGAAGGCATGCAGAGGGGGTCCTCGGGGAGTTGTGGGGCAAACTGTGTACTCACACCATTATAAGTTAGAATCTGGCTCCCAACCTTTTGCTTCGTACCGTCTCTTTTCACACTGTTTTGTGTAACTCTGTGGTGTGGTGTCAGTGCAGAGATGTGTTAAAATGCTTTTCAAACGAGCCTTCACTTAAAATTCAGTCGACATCCCTGAAGGATGGGCAATAATTAAATAATAACAACAGTGTAATGAGTGATGCAAGCATGTTGTTAAAATATGACCTTCACATGTCTGATAGCAATCAATTACGTTAACCCATATTCCCCATCCTCACACAATACATTTGAATGTTTTTGAATGTCATATCATAGAGGTTTAAATGTTTATCAAGAACATGACATATGCTCATTTTCGGTTTCCACATTTTTTTTATGTATTGCTAATAGAATAAGTTTACATGATGTAGTGCTCAAAAACACATCCGTTTTCTCATACTTTTCACTACTGCAGCGCTGTATTCCCCCTCTGTGTAAAACACTGTTTTAGCTCCTGTCTCTTCGAGGCACCACCTTCTGAATACCCAGTGCCCTCTGATTGGTCAGCTCACACAAAACATTACAAATGAGTGGTCTTTAATGGGTTACAATGTTATAGTTTGTGTTGAACAGTGTGTGATGCAGGAACATGGTGAGGAGGAGGCAGGGAAAGGGAAAGTGTATGACTATGTGAATGACTATGTGAATTCTGACACACTGGTTTTTCATTCCCACCTCACATCATGTGTCGGAGGAAGGTCTGCTCTCTCCGGAACATAGAAGTGGTGTAACGGTGTGTCAGCAACTTGTCACTGACTTAATGTTTGTGGGTGGATGGTGACTTCCTCTTCGTTTTTCTATCATCCTTTTGAGCATCCATCCCTCTTGCCTAACATTTATCCGTCTTTCCTACCTTCTCTCCTTTGCTAGATCCCACTCTGTGTGAGGTTGTGGATGGATTACCCATGTGTGGTATTGAGGCAGCTCCCTAAGCTACACACGCACAAACACACCACTGGTGTGTGTGTGTGTGTGTGTGTGTGTGTGTGTGTTAATGTTACTGTTGTGTTATCATGCTGTGCTGGTGTGTCCAGGGCTGCTGTGGATTAAACAGACTTTTCTGTCTCCTGCCTTGGAAACACACCCACACAGCCGTACTGTACATACAAAAGGGCACATGCCCAGTGGAAAACCCATATAAAAAATAAGCTAGCTCACAGCAAACACATACACAATGTGAAGCACAGCTCACCTGCAGCCAAAAAACAGAAAGACACACGCTCACAGTATAACATGAATGTGCTCTCATGCTCATGTACAGCGTGCGGGCACACACGCACGCACGCATGCACGCACACACGCACACACGCACACACGTACACACACTCTCTCACACATTCCCCAATTTATTGGTCCTGATCTCCTGGTGGGGAAGGTGTGTGAGTGAAGAGTTAGAGGCAAATGCCAGACACAGAGAGAAGGAAGAATGCACCCCCTACTATGTTTTGAATGGACCAGCCCACCCCACCGATCCCAAGGGGCCCCTTCATTGCTCCTCCACCCCTCTGTCTCTCTCCCCCTTCCTCTGTTTCTCTCTGTATCCCATTTAATTTCTTGTTTTGCTCTTGTCTCTCTGTCTGCTTTCATGTTTTATTCAATCCCACTCAGTGTTTCCATACATCCTTAATGTGTCACTTTTCCTCTTCTGACTGTATATTTTCTTCACATGTTTGGACAGCTGTGGACAGAGATCAGGTTACAGGTGGCATGGGCACTCTGTGCTGGCACACGTGTGTGTGTGTGTGTATGTGTGTGTATGTGTGTGTGTGTGTGTGTGTGTGTGAGTGTGTGTGTGTGTGCTTGTGTTTGTGTGTGTGTGCATGTGTGTGTTTGCCATCTGGTTGCCATTTCCCCTGTTTCACTGCAGGATACTGAGCTTCAGGGTTCATCCTCTACATTATACAGTATGTGTAAGTGTGTTAGCTTCACAGCAGCTCTGTGGGGCTGGGCCATAGGGACCAGGCCCCTGCATCGCTGGCTTGGAAACCCTGTCTAGTCAGACAGGACAATAGAGTGAGCGAGATGTCTAAACAGCCTCAAGCAGTGGTGTCAAACTAGGGCCATGGATGTGTTTTTGGAGGCTGGCCGTATGATGAAAGAAGCACATTCATGGTTTCATTGGACAAGTAACATTGAGTGGAGAGTATTATAACAATATCGATTATTTTGTCTGGATTTTCAGAGTAGAGTGATAGAGGAAGTATTTTAACAAACAGCCAGAGTAAAACATTTATTTTGCTTCATCTGGTTTATAATCATTTTCAAAATCATATTTTTGGGACAGAGAGTATTTTGTAGCCTTGTGAAATACATTGTAACAATCCCTTTTCCCATTTCCCATTTTATCAGATGCAGAAGTCTTTTTCCAACCAAGTTAGATAGTGGTTTTGGACAGCCTATGTCTTGAGCAGCATGGTGTGTTCTCGGATATTCTCACATCAAGTATGTCTAACAACCTGTGCTTCATAATAGGATGATTGAGAAAAAGTTCCAGAGATTGTCTTGAGAAAATTCTCTATGGAGTCTTACACCAGCTTCACTGTAGAGTAGCTGCTGATAAATCCTCCTGCTGTTGATTGTCCAGGACTCATTGAAATTATAAATCAAGTGTTTGGTCAAAGCTGTTTGTTTTCACAGGTTCCTGCAAGACACTGATGACGGCTTTGTTAGATTTATTGCTGCCTGTCTGTCTGCCAGTGGGTTCATTGGCTAATGACTAATCATTTAGACAAGTGTGTGTTGTGTGTCTGGAAACAGCAGCAGAAGCCGAGGTGATTAAACAATGTTCCCTCAACCTTTCATCCACTTCGGACCACCCGTTCATCTCTCTGTCTTCTCCTTTGTCTCCATTTTTTTTCTCGACTCCCTCTTTCGCTCATTATATCTCTCCACCCTTTTCTTCCTCTCATCCAAACACTCTCTACCCCCCTCATCCCTCTTTCTCTCCCTCTCCCCAGCTGCACGACATTAGGAGATGAATGAATTAATAAACTGCATGCGCACACACACCGACATGACCGCACACGCACACGGCAGTGCTGACAGATAGACAGAGTGGGCGAGTATTTTGCTGTCATTAAGTGGGGAACACCAGCTCTCCATCATCATGAACTGTGTGTGAGCTATAGAGAGATATCTGTAGCTGTTGGCTGTGTGTGTGTTTGTGTGTGTGTGCACGAGCCTCCCATGTTTACCAAATGTCTCCCCAAAATGATCCTGTAACACCTGGATGTGTGTGTGATAGTGAGTGATATGAACAGGCTACCTTTGATCAACTTGTTAGCATGCAGTTGAACGCCAACAGACGGACTAAGACACACGTATCAACCTCCAGTTACTGCGTCTGTTATTTGTGTGGTCATTGGCACATGCACACAGATGTGTGTGTGTGTGTGTGTGTGTGTGTGTGTGTGTGTGTGGGTGTGTGTGTGTGTGTGTGTGTGTGTGTGTGTGCGTGCGTGCATGCGTGTGTCTGTGCGTGCGTATGTGTGTGTGCTTGTGCCTCTTTGGGGGGCCAATGGGGGGAAATAAAGGGGAAGAGGAGTGTAGTGAGTGTTTGATATTTGACAGCTGATTAAGGAGACGAGTGAGGAGCAGGGGGCTCTGACAGGAAGTCTCCACGGGCATCATGGGAGGTACAACCAGTAGAGGGGTGGGGGCTGCAAGGGGGCAATAGGCAACGGATGGAAGAGTGAAAGGTTAGACAGACAAGGGGGTCTGTAGGAGAAGATACAGCGGTGGTGCTTGGGTGAGTGCAAAGGGTGATTGAGATGGAATGGGAGGAGTAGGAGCAGAAGGATGAGAGGGGCCTGTTCTACAGGAAGGAGAGAGTAAGTAAGAGGGAGCAGTGAGGATTACTAGAAGAGTGAAGGTGGAGCAATGGAAGATGAGGATGAGGAGAGGAAATGGAAAACAAAGTGGAAGAGGAGAGAGGAAGGTGGCCCGGCACCCTGCTGCTTATCCTTGAACACTCTGAGGAGGTCTCTCTTTCCATCTCTTCCCTCTTTCATTTTCTGCTTCACACACATGTGCACACACATACACACACACGCACACACACACACACACACACACACACACACACACACACACACACACACAGTGCCCGACTGGCTCACGAGGGTGCTGTTGCAATTAAACCGGCACAGCATGGAGCCCAGATTGAGAGAGAGACAGAGAGAGGGAGAGAGGACTCCACGCCGCATGAACACTACCCCTGGAAGACAGAGATGAGGAGGGAGAGATGAAGGAAGTGTGTGTGTTGGGGGGGGGGGAGTGTAGAGAGAGGACAGAGGTAAAGTGGTGTGATGAAGGGGGTAATGATGGAGAAAACTCAGGGAAAATGTAAGAGTACATGTCGTATTTGTTACAGCAGATACTATAAAAATATAACTGCAGAAATACTAGAGTAAATAAAATAGGTGCATTTGTACCAATCATAACAATAGCACTAAAAATATATGGAGAATGGTACCTCTTCACAGCAAAAGACATGCATTGTCACTAAAGACCTTTAGTATTACACTTCTTTTTTAAGAAGTGTCAAGTAGCTTTTTTTGATCATGTTACCTGTTGTACCTCATTGTACCGTATAAGTGCTTGTGTCCCTGCAAAAATGCCTTTTGATCCAAGCTTCAATGGAGGTTTCGCAGAGAACTATCGCATTGTGTTTAATCCTTTGCCCTGTGACTGTGACGCAGTGCCATCACCGCTCCTGCTGTGATTGGTTCCTTAATTAGCACCTAACAAGAGCCTTCAGGAAGCCAGCACGCTGATTGGATGTCTTATCATTGTTAATTAGCTCAATTAAGTCATTAGGAGGATCCTCAGCCCCGTTTCCTGGAGCCACACAGGTAGTGCGCCCTCCCCTTGTGCACTCGAATGTGAGTACAGAAAGAAAAGGAAAAAGAGTGAGAGCGAAGGGGTGGCTATTTAGATTTAGAAATCAAGTCATTTCCTCAGCAGTGTATATATTTGACAGGAATGAGGTTTTTATAATTTTATCTTTCTATGTAATATCCGGGCATCCGAACACACCCTACACACGCACACTCACACACCTTACAAACATCAAACATATGCTTGTATCAAAAAACAGTCTATTGCCTGAATTCTGTGAAATAGTCTGATTTTGGTTGTTTATTGGTGACATAGATCATTTGTTTTTGTTTTTCTGCGTGTGTGTGTCCCTGCGGTGTCCAGGTGTGCTATGGCCTGCGATAGTTAAAAACACACATCTGGAGCAGAGAGCGCATTCTGTACCCAGATGTGCTCAAGTGAGAGACACACAACACACACACACTATTTGGTGAAATCATGGGCTTTTCCTCTGTTTTTGGTAAGAGGGGTAGAGTGTTTTTTTCGTGTGTGTGTCTGTGTGTCCAGACATCAGCTGTGTCTGTCAGGTGTATTTGTACAGAAGTTGACAGATGTTATTTTGATGTTAATGAATGTTGAGAGTGACAGAGGACAAAGAGAATAGACAACAATGAAATGACAATACAGTGCACACAGACACAAAGACACACAGACACAGACACACACACACACACACACACACACACGCGCACACACACACTGCTATGAAGTCAGCCATGAGACAATGTTTGGTCAAGCATGGTTGGGTGGAGAGGCAATTAGTAAAAGCTCTGTACGTGAACACGGCTGGGATAGACGGTGTGCCTCCAACTCCAGCTGTTGTGTACCAACAAATTAGTCAATTATTTTCACTTGCGTATGTGTGTCTGTCTGCATGCACTCCAGTTAATGCAAACAAGTGTTAATATATGGTTCACGTCAACCCATGATTGTTAACACCAACGCATTAAACAAAAGACCTGAGAGTCAACCCCCCTGAGTAGTATCTACACAGATGTTGTGCACTTAACAATAGTGTTTTAATAATAACAGCTTGACAGAGTGACCTGATTGTGGGCTGCATCTGAAACTGTTGGATTATTATGTGATACAGATGGCAGGTCTACTCAGTTACTGATGACTTAAACCGCAAAGCTGGGGTGTATTATCTAAAAAAAAAAATTGATCAGTTGAAACTCATATCTCATATATAAGTACACAATCTAGGAGGTTCCCCAAACACTTATCCCTTGCCGACTACATTTATATTAGTCAGTAAAATCACATTTGTAGCTGTTGACTCAACAATGTAATGAATATAAATTATATGAATCTGCACAATCCATTCTGTTCTCAAATCAAGTGAGTCTATAAAAGTATTGCTGAATAGTGGCCAGGAGTGTGACAGGAGAACGTGTTGAATGGTGAAAAATAGAAAGAAATATAGATGGGTTGTAAAGTCAGTGAATAATCTTACGTTTGCTATCACTGGCTACCATAAAGTACTGGTTATTTAAGGCCAAGTAGTGCTGAAGAGGCAAAACCCCTCAGTCTAATGAGTTGAGCAACGGTGCATTTATCAGTTCAACGTTTCTATTTGTAAGAGGAAGAATGTTTAGGCTCTTCCCTTAAATGTTAAATAGTTGCAATTTAAAAAAAGTTTCTTTGACATAATTTAATTAACATTTTTAATTACAATCCTACTCAAAGCTAGTGTACAGATTTGAGACTGTCACACAAACAACAGACAGACAGTTACGTGGCCCTTAAAGGTGGACATTGTGACAGTGACTGTAGAGAAGCAAGCAACAGGTAATGATTAAGATCTTGTTGAAAACAGTTGAAGCATCTTTGACCCACCGCAATAATCGGATGTAATCCTCATTAATAAGAATGTCAGAGACCTTTAGATTGTAACTATACAAAGTAAGAAATCATGGCCAATATCAGGGAACAAACAGGCAGAGAATCACAGAAGAAACACTATGCATTACATCCACACATCCACAGTTTCCAATAGATTCTGTGAAATCATCCTAGGCAACAAGTTCCTGCCAAGTGTTTCACGCCTGAAACAAAAGTCACAATGGATTTCTCATTCAAATATAAAATTACTGTGTCTAAATGTCTTATTTGTTATACTTGTGTTGTCAACAAGAGAGATGACAACTGCACACAGCTGATGTGACTGCCTGAGCGAGCTTTAAGCAGTATCTATTGTGTGACTCCGGTGTATCTGTAACCGAAAAGCTGAGAGAGAGAGAGACGGGCAGAGTATCTGTGGAGAAAGAAGAGAGATGGTGATGGAGAGGAAGGAGAGGACCACAGAGACAATGAAAGAATGCCCTCTAACCACTGCACTGACATCTCTTTGTTGGAAGTGTGTGTGTCTCTGTAAGCGCGTGTGTGTTTGAGCATGTATTAATATTGATTTAGCATTCTGGCGGGGGGTCTTTGAACCTCACTTTCCCTACTCAAGCCCCTCGGGACATATCGTAGATACACACACATAAACTCACAAGAAGCGGTGTCGGATGTAATTAATGATACAACCTGAAGCCTTGACAGGGAGACAGAATGGCCACGTATGAAATATGTGTGACTGTCAAAAGGGTTTTGTGAATATAAACACATATTCGTGCATGTCTGTCTGTCTGTGAGACTGAGCCGGTGAGTGAAAGAAGAGGGCTAAACTATGATTCCCAGTAGTGGCTCTGCTCTGCATGTGAACTCTCTTAAGTAGACTGGAGGACTGTTTAACTGAGCACTTGTCTATGCATGTGCGTGGATGTGCATTTTAGTGTGCATGTCAAGCTGAATATTTAATCCATACGCTGCTGTCATGTAGCCTTTATCTGCTTTTTCATGCCTATTAGCAGCTGGAAGGTTTGAGCTTCCAGTTAACAGGAGGTCTGCCATTGATGTCATGATTCACTGGTTTTATGGCAAATATAGAGTTTTTTTGTTACAAATTCCTTCAGCCAGAACAGCGACAGTATCGTATTGAATTGTAACATTTACAACAACACGGGTTAACCTCGAACAGGTGCTCATGCTGACACAAATTCTTAAATGAGATGGATTTTAAATAGCAGTTGTGGTTATAATGCAAGGTTATGAATTCCTTCGTTAGCCAGTTGTGCAGTTTCTGTTTTTGTAGCATGTGAGAAAGGGAACAGGTGAACAAATTCTTCAACAATTCTCTCCGAGAATTTCTACAACATGTGTCTTTTCTGGAATAAAAAGGAGACAATAAAGATGAATAAAAAACTTTTAAAGATTTCAAATTATTATACACTATATTTCTTTTTTTTCTTAAACTTGTAATAATGCGTTTATGGTATTATCTTCAGTCACTTGGACACAGCAAATCCATACGTTGACATATTATCACTGTATATGGTGAACATTTTTACAACAACATTGCCTTTCTTTTCAGCTCCATTTTAGGAGCCCACTAAAGTGCTTAGTGTTTCACTTTGTTTACTTGCTACTTACCAAATGTGCCACAGTTATTGAACATTGAATTTATTCTAGCTTTTTCCAATGACACATAGCGGTGACAGAGAATCAAATCAGTAACGTTTTGGGCTATAAGTCCAAAACGGTGAGCTGAAAAACTGTAAAATGCCCCACAGAGCTCAGGGGAACTCTGGAGGTAATAGTTCTCTGTTGCTTTCACAGTACACATAGAAAATGCATCACTTTTTGATTTAAAAATATTGATCATAGTAACTTTTATATTGAATTCCCTTCTTCTTTCATGTACATGGATGTCATACATGTAATCAACATAAGTGATTATATGTACCTGAATGTGACGGTTGGTCCGCCTTGAGATCTTTTTTCTGCATTGTTTTTGTCTGTCTGTCTTATCCGTCAGTTGCTGTGTTGGTCTGCCTCTCCATCTATCTTTGGGGATTCTCTTTATAAGTCTACACACTCCCACGCATGCACTTACACACACACACACACACACGAACAGATCTCTAGACACATGTATATTTGATTCCTGCCTCAGAATAATTAATAACTTTGTGTTCATTTATTTATTTGTTTGTATTTGAGGCTGACAGAAGTGAGAAGTGTGTGTACTTGTGTTTTTGTGTGAGACGGGTGTGTGTGAGAGCATGAAGATGCTATTATATTATTACTGAAATGCAGTATGTTGAAAATTGTTATTATTTTTGCAGTGAATGCACATTCTGTCTCTGTAGCATACAGTATACATTTGTGTGTTTGAAGAGAAAATTCAACTTGTCATTTGATGATGTTCATGCATCCTCAGCCATGTTTGAAAGCTAAAAGTCAATTGTAGATACACACGTCATATGCATTGTAAGACATATCTCAAAATGGATGAGTTTATTCCATTATATGTTAAAGCTGAATAAAGACATTCCTTACAGATCAAGAGGTCACTGATGGTAGCAGTAGGAACAGTAAGCAAGAGCAGTTTTAGTGTGTCTATGGCATCTCTTTTCTCTGTCTCATGTCTCACTGTGACTGTTGAAGGTGCAAAATGGTGAGTGTAGAAAGAAACCCCTTGCTCTTAGATTTTTAGGGGTTGCCATTCAACCCTGACATTAACAGTTAGTGTTGTTGACAGGTGTAATTTTTCTCCAGGTAAACTCAGTTGTAGCTGTGCTGGAAATATCTCATTGTCTGTGTTTCATCCATTTTGAATAAGATGAAACACATCAGCAATCCCTCTGTAGGTAATCCATCACTGTTAATATGAAGCTTATGTTACAGTTGGTCAAAGTTTACTGTGCTCTCTGCCATTCCGCAGTAGTGAAGTCTGTGACATAAAATAAGCCTTTTGATAAACACCACTTTACAAACGTAATTATCCGTGTTGTGCATTTAATAATTCACGGGTAATATAATCAGTTTATAGGATGCTCAACCTTTGAAATTGTGCCACTGATCTCTATTCAGACCAGGGTCATCTCAGCGGTGTGGTTCTTTACAAGAGTCACCATGTTGGCCTGGGTGATTCAGGGGTGATTGTGCTCCTGAGCAGTGATTGAGCTTGATCGTTACCTGGTTCACGCAGCTGGAGATGTCTTTCCATTATAAGCTTGATTAGCTGTTCTTAGGACAGATTAGCACACACACATACACACAGATACCTACATTGGAAGTAATAAAGAGCCCTTGTGTAAGTCTTGCAGGATAAAGGCTTTGACTTAGTGCTCCTGTATAATTCTTAGGAGTTTGAGGTGTGTCTGCCCCATGTTTTGGAATGAATTGCCTTCAGTTTTGTGAATCAGCGATGTAAAAATAACTAACCTGCTGAGATCAGTTACTGGGGTTTGTTCATTTCGCCACAAAGTAAGAAAGACAAATGCTGAGAGGAAAAGAGGAACACATGTGGCGTATTAAGCATCTTTTCCCGTCTTCAAACTGTTTAAAAAGAGCCGTTTCTTACTACGTCCTGCTGACTTTGTTGACTTCCTCTACATTTGTTCTTCCTGGTGTTTCTGCAGCTCGTCTTTGGCACCACGAAGACAGAATTTTCACAGTGAACTATGTACAATCGTTCACTGTTGATAGATACTGTGTGTTTTACCGTTTTGTGCCTCTTCGGTGCTTGCTCTGTTTTCTCGTAGCAGTCATGTTTACAGCCAACAGGCATCCTCCATCTCTCTTGCTCACCCACCCACACACCCACACACCCACACACACACTCACACATACACAGTGTGTGGCTGAGGGAGGTCTCTAGCCATGGTTGCAGGTATCTGGCAGGCTTTTCCACACATGACCTAGTAGTGATTTACTGTCTTCATTAGCATGCTACTGCTTTGTGTGTGTGTGTGTGTCTGTGTGTGTAGGCGATGCATTTGTGCTTTAGGGAGGGTTAGAGTTGGCTAGCTGTGTGTCTTTTGTGTTGAAGTTGAGTGTGTTTTGGAAGTGTGCGTTTTTTGGAATGAAAAAAAACCTCTAGTTTTACCCTCCCTTTACTTTTCTATTCTTTTCTACTCTGTACCCTGCTATTCTGGTCTCTCCTAGTCTGTTTGTTGTATTGTTTCTATGACCACAGCGTGGTTCGGTTTGGCACGGCCTGGTATGGCACTGTGGTGTGTGTTTGTGTGCGCATGTGAGAGAGAGAGACAGGCAGGGTGGCTCGGTGGGGGATGTAGCTGGCCAGGGCAGGGGGCGAGGACAG
>NC_044194.1:27125732-27140732 GCF_900880675.1 Sparus aurata | reverse complement strand
TGTCTACTATAGCTTTAACCAGCACGAACACACAAACTGATTTATACACATACACATACTGCTGATGTGCATCCAGGGGGCTGTAGTTGTGTTTTACATATGTAAACAGATGGGAGGATGGAGTGAGTGCGGAGGAAAGAGGAGGTGAAACAGACAACGGAGAGAGAGAAGGACGGATCAGATGAGTAGAGAAAGAGAGGTACTTCAGTTTTAAATGTTATCCTAGGGAGTGGCAAGCTTGTGTGTGTGCGAGGCTGTCTGTCTGTCCTCTCACGTGGGTGTGTGTGTTGATGGTTTATTCACACACAGTGATTAGGCTTATTCCCTCCTGGCCACTTTCAAGCTTTCAATTAAGATTCTAAACACAAATATACTCTGCATTTATTACTCTCATCCCTGCTAACGAGCTAAAAAGAGGTGTGTGTATGAGTGCGCGCGCGCGCGTGTTAACGGCTTTCCACACACTTATTGGAGGAAACAGTAATTCCCCGTTTTCCTGTGAAAGTCCTGAGCGATGATTCCAAGGCCAGAGCGATGATGTGTGCACCTCTCCTGTTTGAATATTAATTAAAGTCTCATTACGTACGATAATACAAGACGTACGTGTCAGCTGCTCATTGTTAGGTTCAAGTGCTCTCTAGGTGACACTGAACTTATTGTGCTGGTGTGTTTTTTCATTTTTATGAACAAAAGGATGTGTGTGTGTGTGTCTAAATGCACTTTCATGTGATGTTTCAGCATCTACTTGCTCCCTGCAGTTGTAGACCCCTTCTTTGTTTTCTTGCAGTTCAAAGCACAGTAGTCTTATTGATGACAAAGGTGCAGTGGCTTAATGATCCTGTCATAAAAACGGTTGAGGCCTGACATTTGTGTTTGAAATGTTTCATATGCTGTAGTTGTTCTAGTAGTTTCTTTGCTTTCTCAGTTACTCTCCCATCAAGGTCTTGTTCTTTGTAGTTTTCAATATCAATCATTTCAGTTATAATAGTTTTATCGGCAAATGTAATTCCTCTGATTTGGGGGCTCAGAGATGCCACTAGGCACAGTTTTACAAGTAGTCGTCCCACACTCAAATCAGACAGCAACACAAGCTCTCAGATCATGACAGAGGTTTTCAACAAACCCTAAACCCCAAGTTGAACCATGATAATTAGCCATTTATTTCTTAATAGCATATCAAAAGTCAACATAGCTGAAATTGTCCATCCATCCGTAAGTACCACTGACCAATGACAGAATGTATGGCAATATTGGTTATAAGTTTCATACACTTTCTGTAATATAACATTTCTTTTGCTAAATTCTTATCAGATTAGAGACCCTGGGCCAAACTTTTATTAAAACAGGTTCTGCTGTCTAATTTGTTTTATTATAAGGGTCCTTGACATGAAAAAGCTTAAGAACTACTATACCATGTGTATTCTATCTGTTCTGCTGTAAAGTTAGATTCAGACTTGTGTCGCAAAATCACAGCTTTGAACTTAAAGAGACCCTGTGTAGTTTTGGAGAAGAAAACTCAGAACTTTAATATTTACAATATTGATGAGGTAATAATACAATCTCAGAAATATAAACTTTTTCCGTAACTGAATAAACAAGCTGTTCTCAGAGGAAAATAATGTCCCCAGAACACTGTTTAAAGCTAGAAAGGTGGCAGGGTCCGCCACATAACTAAACAAAGTCAAACAGTATGAAATTGTGTTGTCCTTTAAGGTCAGTTTGTTTATTCAGTTTTTTCAAGTCATTAAATGAAGGGAATTTGTTTATTTAGTTTGTTTAGGTATAAAGCAAAAAAATGAGGAACTTTCTCCTCCAGTTCAAATTGCATTCCAAAACTATACAGTGCACATTTTAAAAACAAAAGATGATAAAAAAAAAATAATTTTCCTTTAAATGCAGCTTCCCATCTATCTATCTGCCCACCTCATGTTTGTCTGTTTTTTCATTCATTCATTGACATACAGTTTGTTGTAAACACTATGTCATTAGTGAATAGTGAATCTATTATTACAGCTCACTAAAGGCTTGAAAGTTGTGTTTTTGATTTGTGTAAATTTGATCTGTAATGTAAATATATGCCATAAATAACCAATAACCAGAGACATAGAGACATGATGATAATGTAAGATGTGTGTATGCGTGTGTCGTTTTTGTGTGCACATGTGCATGTGTGTAAGTGAGAAGGCATTTGGCTACTACATGACAGAGCGCTCCAGCTTCCTACTGTTATGTAATCTGATAGGGAAAATCCAAGCTGCTAAACACACACACACACACACACACACACACACACACACACACACACACACACAATCTCTTTCCAAGATACACATGCACTTGTGCGCCACACAAATATGCTCAATTTGTGCTTCCTTTCATTATACACACAAACACAAACTGGTTATCACCATATGCTGCCCATGTCTGCCAACACTGTAAGTGTGTGTGTGTGTGTGTGTGTGTGTGTGTGTGTGTGTGTGTGTGTGTGCGTGCGCACGCATGTGTGCACGTGTATGTTTCCACCGGAAATATTTATTATAGGATAATGTCAGATGTGTTAACGAGGAATGTGGCCAGGGTTGAAGGATCAGATGATAGGAGTGATGTCATCTGATAGATTAGCTGGATATTTTTATCACTAACCCTCTTGAAGGGTTAAAGGAGTGTAGGTATTCAGTCATATTTTTTGACCGATAGGTGTAAAGTTGATTGTCTGTCGTCCATTCTTTTCTTAGCGCTCAGAGCAGTACAGTTACATACATTTAAACTGCATTTAGAGTCAATATAAATGGGTTATGTGTGTTGTCTGACCTGTAGCAATCTTGCAATTTGTCATTGATATTGAAACATTAATGGAACTGAATGCTATACTAATGCAACACTATTAAAAGGCAGTTTAACACTTAGTTTACATAACACAATTGTCTTTAATTCTGTCATAAAGCAAAGATGGAGTTAAAGTTAAAGATTGGAATTTACGTCAATGGTGATGACCACAGACGAACCTCTTACAGTAGACCAAAATGATTGGCTCAAAAGCAGGCTGTTTCAGTAGAGGGCATCATATGAGATTGTTCTGTTTGGAAAGAGGGGTAGCTTTACCTCCCATCTTGATTCAGCTGAATGTAAAAATCCACACAGTAGATAAGGAGTAAACAAATGATGAAAATATTAACAATTACCTCACACAGAGTGTGATGGAAACAGAGAGGGAAAATGGAAGATGAGAGGAGGGAGGGAGAGTGTGTGTGGGTGTTGGGGACTCGCGGGACCTCAGCACTGCAGCATTCTTTCTGTGTGTGTGTGTGTGTGTGTGTGTGTGAGAGAGGGAGAGGGAGAGGGTGAGTAAAGGTGGGGGCACTCTTGGGACCCCTCCAGCACTGCAGCAGGTTGTATGTGTGTGTGTGTGTATTCTCCAGCCCCCACACTACCAATGGGTCAAGCTCACTCCCCCCGCATCAGAGCCCCCCCACCCCCCCACCCCTGGTTACCATGGAAACACACCTTGAGCGAGCCCCCCAGAGAGGTGCTTACTCCTCCTCCTTCCGTCCACTGCTCTCTTCTTTGCTGCACTCGTTCCTTCACCCAACGCCTCTGTTACTCTGCCTCCATCCATCCCATCATCCCTCAGTCCTCTTTTAACTCACTCTCTCTCTCTCTCTCTCTCTCTCTCTCTCTCTCTCTCTCTCTCTGCCTCTCCCTTGCTGTCCTCGCCATCAATCGCCTGGCTTGGTTTACGGCCTCAACGCCGCATGGGACCATACACACACACACACACACACACACACACACACTCTTTCTACTGCTCATTCACATGAACACGCAAGCAGCCTCACAGAGTTTGGGGATGGAGGGGGTTGACAGGAGCAGGGAAGGGCCGTAATAGGGGGTAGACACCCGAGGGACCCCCAGCATCCTGTACAGAGACAGAAAGGGGAAGGGAGGGTGAGAGGTTGAGGCTTGTGGAGGCCAGGCACCCAAAGGAGAGTCCTAGCCAAGACTAAGAAAGGGTTAAGAGGTGTGTGTGTGTGTGTGTGTGTGTGTGTGTGTGTGTGTGCGGAAGCACCTTAGGGATCCATCCCCCATTACAAACCAAGGAGCTCATTTATGTTCTGCTGCATGTTGCAGGGGTCTGTGATGAGGCCAGCATGATTGTGTTTTGTGTGTGTGATGGGGGTGATTCCACCGTGTGTGTGTGTGTGTGTGTGTGTGTGTGTGTGAGATGGGGATGATGCCACCTGGTCCCTCTCCTCTGGTCAATTAGCAGAGAGAGATAGGAGGGTAACGAGAGAGAATGAGACTGAGAGCATGTGCAATGAAGGGTGTGTGTGAGTGTAACAGTGTTCATAGTAGAATTGTAATGATAAGTCTAACCGCGTCCTCCCTCGCTCCCTGTCCATCCACACACATTACATTACATTCTGTCCTCACATTGTTTGTTTCCTCTTTTCCTCCTATATTTTCTCTCTTTTCCCTCTGAGGTAAAACCTCATCAGTAATTCTACAGATGCGCAGCAGCCACCCACCAATTACCTGTATGTGTGTGTGTGGCTTCGTCCGCTGCTCAGTTAAGAGGGAACATAGCTTTGGAGTCGGGCCAAGCTTTCTCTCCCTCTCAGTCATATTTAAAGGCTGTTTTTCTCCATCTTGCTCTCTGTCTCCGTCTGCCTCCCTCTCTGATGTGCTGTTGAATGGTGTTACTTTTTGTCTGCTGCCCACTGTGAAAATAATAACACTACATGAAATGTCATGTTGACAATTACAGACAGGCCCCCGACAATGGTGAACACTTTAAAGTGGGTACATGAGCTCTATGCAGAAATGCCATGTAAGGGTGTTATATTCCCTGTGGAGAAATCAACAAAATGTCTCAACTAGGGCACTGGTTAGCACAAGTTTTGGCAAAGCAGCCAATCAAGAAAAGTCAGCTGCGCATTATGGGAATTTGCCTTTGACTAATCCAACTAGCAATCTTAAAATGCTCATAGTCTCACGCTCACTTTGTCATATGGAATTATTGATTTTACTTATTTTCATTTTGTAAAGATTGCAGTGTGAAAAAGAGAGGGCAAGGGTTCGCAAAGTGTGCATGCTCCATTAAAGTGAATGACTACGATATCTCCATGAACACAATTTTAAGCAATTCTCCATAGAGACACTAAACGGCTTTCTCTAAAAGTGCTTTTATGCGCTTAAAAAAGCTGAAAAAGTTAATTTTCTGTTGTGTGGTAACAAACTCTGAGTCCTAACCTTCACCCTGCCTCTCTCCCTCTTCTCATCTCTCTCTCCCCTGTGTTCTATGTCCCAGCATAGGCCTCCCTGGTGTGTGTGAGTGTGTGTGTGTGCGCGCGCACGTGTGTGTGTGCACGTGTGTGCATGCGCGCGCTGGTGGATCAAATGCACTCTGTGAGACAAAGCGTAACGGCAGGATGCTCTATGACTCTGTCATCTCACTATGGGTCACATGCACACACACACATGCTCACACACAGCCCGGGTCTCAGAGGGACAGCATACAGAGACTGTGGTCCCCACACACACTGATCAAAAACAATGTATTTGTCAGAAAAGAGAACTCTTTCATGGGACACACACACACACACACACACACACACACACACACACACACACACACACACACACACACACACACACACACACACACACACAGGCGTTGGAAGCCTCTCTCCATGCCCTTGTTCCGGACAGCCCAATTATCTCTCTGCACCTCACTGTTTTCCCTTTTATTCACTCTCTGTCTCTCTCTGTCTTTCTTTCTCTCGCTCTCTCACTATAGTTTTGTCTCTTCTCACGTGTAGACATTTTTTTTCACTCATCCTAATAATTGATTGACTGTTAATTAGCTTCTAAAGTTCATTTTGTAAGGCCGATGCATTTGTTGACGTCATCTGTGTGTGTGACAAATGCTTGCACTTAGGGGGGAAAAAAATATATACAGATGCACACAAAGAAAGCCTCATTTTGTTGGTGCTGATTAAAAGTTATAAACACTTGATTAATCAACAACAATTCTGATTATTGATAAATTGGGTTTGTTACTTTTTTTTCATGACTGTAAGTTGAATATTTTTGAGTTTTAAGATGTTGGTTCCTCAACAAAAGCAAATTGTTGTGCTCAAAAATGTGGTGTGGCATCTCTGACATGTTGATGACCAAACATTTAATGAAATGTGAATGAAACTTATCATTAGTTGCAGCCCTCTTTGACATGGCTTGTCAATTAAAAAAAACGGTATGGTTTTATAATTGACAACAATAGAGGAGTAGACTGTTGATAGTTCTCTTATGAATCAAGTATGAGAAAGGTATAAATCAATGATTATGACAGTGACATTATGTGCTTCAGTTTCACTTACTTTAATAGGAGCCATTTACAGTATGTAAATGCCATGAACTGGTATGTGTGCACTTTGTGACTTTTCTGTTCCTAATTGCAGCAACAACCCTGCAGTAACTCTGTCACATACATCATATTCCTTAGTAGTGTGGATGTCTAAAATCATGGGCTATGGGTAATAGGCACATCATTGTGTACATGTAAAGGTAGCCAATGTTTGACCACATTCTCTGATCCTGGCTGCGTGGGAGAGTGCAAGCCAACTTCTAAAGACAGTGTTGCCCCTACTGAGGGCATGAGCTATTAAGGTACCTTCTACAGAGACCCCAAACACACACATGCACACAAACACACATACACACACTGAAATCACTGAAACTCAGGCATTACTTACTTATTCACTCTCTGTCTCTATTTCAGTATTTCTCTCTTTCCTGTAGGATTTATTTTTTTTTTCAGTGGAAACAATTATTTTCTAAATAATTTTTCTAAAATTTCATGGTGTAATAAAAGTAAACTTTCTATAAGATAAGGAATGCTTTTGTGATAATTGAATTATGAAATGTGATTGATTAGGCTGGTAGTGCTGTACACTCCCTCGTCTTTCTCTCTCCCTCTTTCTCTCAGTGTGTCTCGCTCCATGTGACTCTCTCCTGCTGTTTCAATCTCCGAGTAAATGATAATGAACCTCTATCTGTCTCAGTGTGTCTCGGACACACTGGCGCCCCACACAACCTAGCAGCTTTGAGGTTTGTGTGTGTGTCTGTGTGTGTGAACAAGGGATTTTTGGGGACCAGGACCATGGGGCATACCATCTCATCCATATAAGCCCATGTGGCACCCACCACACACACAATCCCTCACAGCTATTGAGACGGGATTAGGGCACCCTTGTGTCGGCCTTTGAGGCAAAGAGAGATAGGAATCTTTGTGTGTGTGTGTGTGTGTGTGTGTGTGTGTTAGTCAGTATGGGTGTCATGGATGTATGATTGAAGACGTTATTAACCCCACGGTCCCCCGCAGCCCTGCAGCTGAAGTTGTGTAGACTGTTTAAATGTGTGTGTGTGTGTGTGTGTGTGTGTGTACATACACACTTACAGGGCATGAGATAAGTGACAAAAAAGGAAGAAGACACAGACTGTGTCTATCTCTGAGTCAGTATGTGTATGCATGCTTGTGTGTGTTAATGTGTGTGCGTGTGTGTGTGTGTGCAACTCCACAAGGGGTTACAGATTGGCCCGCAGAAGACACCATCTGATCTCTCCGGGCTGTACACTCCTATGGTGTGCATGTATGTGTGTGGCCCCACGTGTGTGTGTGTGTGTGTGTGTGTGTGTGTGTGTGTGTGTGTGTGTGTGTGTGTGTGTGTGTGTGTGGGCGACTGGGGCATTGGTCCTGTATGGTACAATGGTGATAAGGACAACAGGCGGGAGACCTGATCGCCAAGGGGTGTGTGTGTGTGTTTGTACATGTGTGTTTATGACGCCCACCTTTCATCTGGCCTTCCACCGTGGGTGCTGTGATGTCACTCACACCTTCTGAAAATAGACACATATACACACACAAACACACATAAACATTGGTATTATCCCAAGTGAGAATGAGGAGGAAGGATGGCTTTGTGGACAGTCTCTTGTGTGTTTCAGCCCTCTTAGCCTCTCATTGGTCTCTTATATTGAAGCACTGCATGTATAATAGTGTGACTTATGATGTGATAACAAAATGTGGTGTGTAAAATCATTTAGCGACTGAAACAAAAAAAATTGATCAGAGAAATTGATTTTAGGAGTTTCCACTTGGAATTTCAAAAAAGTTCTCTAAGTTTGACAATGTCTTATAGAGCATAGACACTCGTGGTGGTAAAGAGACATTCACAGACTAAAGAAAAGGGGGAAGTATGTGGAGAGAGGTAACAAGGGGTGTGGGACCTGAATCGAAGCCCACACAAATTAATCAGTGATGACCCAAGAGGGATGATAAGGGGACATGGAGGGAGGAATGGGCAACGTGAGGGATGGATGAGTGACTGCAGTGGGGGGGGGGATAACGAGGACAGAGGGAGGGAAAGAAGGATGGCTATAGGAAGGGAAGATCATCCACAGCCCCGGTGGGGAGGACAGGCAATTACCAGTTGGGACAGACGTGGCACTGGGATTGGTGTGTGAGTGTTGGGGGAGTGTTCAAGGGAGAAGGAAAAATGAAAGGAGAGCATGCAGCAGGGGGAAAGGGAACTGATTTGGACCGGAGCCTTAAAATCATTGTTGGTCAAATTAAATGAAAATATATTCCAATAAACGTTTGGGTTAAAGGATTTTCAGTTTCCAAAGAGAGGCATCAGAGACAAAGTTTGGGAATTACTGTTGTAATTTGACAGAGTGGATACTGGGTACTGAATACACGTCACCTCTATTGATACTCCTGTCACTGCCGTATGATCACAAGCACATTTCCTCTTATCTTTGTCTACTACTCGTCTGTTTTATCTATATATAGTTTTTTGACACATCAGTATAATGTTTGTTTATATATATATGTATATATATATATATATATATATGTATATATATATGTATAAACTGTCTGTCAGTTTCTGAAAGTGTACAAGACATCTGCCATGAGTGTTGTATAAATGTTCTAAAATGATGTCATATTTTCCTGTTTTTTCGTGTTGCTTAACCCGGCCTACACATGCGTGTCTGTCTCCTATTTGCAGAGGAGGGCATCAATCACGAGTGCAAGCTGTGTAACCAGATGTTTGATTCACCTGCCAAGCTGCTCTGCCACCTGATAGAGCACAGCTTTGAAGGCATGGGAGGTACCTTCAAGTGTCCCGTCTGCTTCACAGGTGAGAGACAGACACACACATGCCCGCACAAACACAAAAACACACATTCACCTTCAAGGACAGGAGCACAGATAACTCCCACTCACTGATGTCTAATCTGCTCTGCATTTTAAATGGACACAGGGACATGATGATACATACTGTACACAAAAGCATAAGAACATAAACATACTACTGCTAAACAACAGGGATAACAAATTAGCCTGAATGATCAGATGGACTCACTCTAAACTAAACTATTCTGTGTGTATTTTGCGTCACTATGTGCAGTATCACCAATGGACTGACCAAGGGCTGTTTGCTTTGTGTTTTAACTGCTCAGTAAGTCTGTTATCTATGTTCTATGAAGTTGGCCAAAAACACAACTTGTGTTTTGGGTATTTCCACCCCTTTGGACACCAGCAGTTGAGCCTGTTGTCAATGACAGAGCCTGTTGTAACTACTGAAACCAACGTGGTGCCAAATGACGGTAAATTTCACAACCAATGCATTTGCAGGAAGGACAAAATACAAAGGATATCTCTCTCTCTCTTTTTTCTCTCCAGAACATGCGTGATTGTTAGTAAACAGGAGGTGTACAGCAGGGGGAGATCGTCAGCTACTTCTACATCTCAAAAACTTATAGAAAAACATAAAAGTAAAAAAAAATACTAAAAAAAATACTAAAATAGTTTGCCACATATACCTGGAAACCTGCAGGTAAAGTCTACATGTGGGACAAGCTGTTGTATTTTGTTAAAAATGCCATACTCCAGCTGGAATCAAGGTTTGCTCTTAAATCTTCCCTGCAATCAGCTCCAGTACATGGAGCTCAGAAATGGCTCTCTGTGGGTTACCTGCACCTTGATACATAGAGTCAATGTGCTCTAATGGCTGTGCCGTTTTTAGTTTTGGCTAAACAGTAAGATCGCATTCAGAATATTCATTGTTTTAACATGTCTAACTGCAGGAGTTACACTCCAGCAGGGTGCTGCTGCTAAAGAAGCACTGACAGAATTCTGTGTGTGCAGAAGTTCATGAAGTATTTCATATCTGTGAAATCCACTGGAGGACCCAAACAGAATGGTGAATGACCAAATTAGACCTGTGGTGTTCAGAGTTTATAAGAAACTAAGCCTGCACCTTGGCTTTTTCCCTCCCCATACACACACACACACTCTCTCTCTCTCTCTCTCTCTGCCCTCCTTCTCTCCCTCGCTGTCACTTCATCGCTCTCTTTCCCTCGCTCAGTTGTTGAGTTTGTGTTGTGTTGTGTAGTCCTCCCCCTTCCCCCCAGGTACACAGCAACGCTTTAAACTTTAACTCTATTCCTTGGTGGCTTATGAATTAGTAAGATGGGCACCACTCCTATGGGGAGGCTTAATAATTCAACACATACACACTCACAGCGAAAACCAAAAGTTTACTGAAACAAAGGGGAGCGAAAGAAGGAGAAAAAGTGTATGAGACAACCCTGGAACGAAAGTTAAAAAAAGAAGCGATAATTTATTGATAAATATCACAAGGTCTCCTGAGGACAGCTCTTCCTGTTGTCTCTCATTCGTTCTCTCGCTCCCTTTTGTCTTTTCTTTCTCACCCATATGCTCCCTCATTTAAAGTCAACCCTTAATTTGCTTTGTGTGTGTGTGTGTGTGCGTGTTTGTTGGGTTACTAGTAATGAAAACTGAGTTGCCATGTGGTTGATTGGTTGGTTCAAACAGTACAGTATACACTATATACTTTAGTACATATCTTGAAGTTTTCACTGTAACGGTCTGGTTGTTAACAGTGAATCAGGCTAGGCTCCAATAAATTCTGAGTCTGCCGTTCTGTAAAGAAAGCTACATATAGTGTACTATTATCCAATCCAATTATCCAAACTAATACTGATTCACAATTTTATCCTGATAATCATCACTATCTGCATTAAACTCTTAAAATGGCTCTGAAACATACTGAAATCACTTACATTTTTATTAAGAAACAAATATATGTGTTGCATTACAGATCGTCCTGGAAAAGTGGGCAACTCATTTCCCTGTCGCTCTTTAATTTGGAATCCATGGTATCTACACACATTCAATTTAACGTTTTGTTCTGGGGGCTACAAATGGCAAGCCGACCATTCAGGGAATTCAGTTGAAACCGTGATCATTACTATGAAAAAAAAATGCCACAGTGAGGGAATAGAATTTTAAATTTTTGTTAAAAGATAATTGAAGCTACACATGAGCAATAAGATCGAAATTAATTGACTGTGGACCAAAGTCAAGAAGGGTCGGAACAGGTGGGCCTATTTTGGCACTGTAGTGGTATAAGAAATTGCAAGTGGTACCATTATTGATACTGCAGAAAGTCAGTATTGAAACAGTTTCACATATTCAGAATCATTTTATATTGTAAATTGTATGTTATTGATCTAGAGGGCTTTCTCACTGATGCAAGGATATTCACAATTATCCTAATGTAAATTTACCACAATCAACTTACCCTTTCCATCCTGATCCACAAAAAATAACTTCTATCCTCCCACCCTTAAATGTATTTTCAGTCCTTCGGTTATCTTCCAAAGATGAATAAAGGATTGGTTTTCTCCAAAGCTTGGAGGAAATCTTTCAAATATTGCAATGGCACTCCAAGGCATCTGGCAAATATTATGAATACCAATCCAACTTGAAACTGCTGAAAAATTATGTTGGCTTGAATTCTGCACTATACTACGGGCTCAGCAACAGACACGCCCATAACAGTTCGGAGTCTTCACTTTTTTTTTGCCTAATAGGAAAATCTCAACTAGAAGGTCCACTTGAGCTGATTGCTAAGTTGTTGGTTGGTGGAAATTTTCTTAAATGTCTTCAGTCGTGATGAGCATTGCTGATTGAAACACTGTTTAACTTTTGCTGTATTTTTTTTTTTTCCAGTGTTTGTGCAGGCCAACAAGCTCCAGCAGCACATTTTTGCCGTCCACGGTCAAGAAGACAAGATCTACGACTGTTCCCAGTGTCCGCAGAAGTTCTTCTTTCAGACAGAACTACAGGTAGGTCTCTTTGACTCTATCTCTGTATTGACCTTCACCTGACTGTCTGTCTGTGTACAGTCTTTTGTCTGGATTTAATTGGTAAATCATTGTGTGCAGGAGAGGAGAAAGTTAACTCTAAACCCACACAGGACAAACAGTTTCTGGCAACCACCTGAGCAGAGCTCTTAATTTCCTCCACACCCTCACTCTCTCAGTCATTGCACCCTCCCTCCCTTCATCCTAGGTTTCCACCCATCCGTCAATATACAGTAACCTTCCCAATACCTGCTTCCCCACTCCCTCCCAGCTACTGTACATCATTCCAAACAATTCCTCTATTCAGGGTTGTATGTCTCCCTCTTTCCTTTCCTCTGTCCCTCTCTTTCCATCTCTCCTCATGAGGCCGGAGCAGGGTTCTGGCAAGCATCATGTCATTAGGGTCCAGACACATTTGTGTGTGTGTGTTCATGGGTGTGCATGTGAAAGAGAGGAAATAAGTCACCCAAGAGTAGGTCCTTGGCCAGCTGTGGCCAGATCTCTGATGATGTACAGTAAACCATCCTGTCCTTCTCTATTCCTTGTCTCTTGTAGCCCTTTGGCACCAGACTAGTGACCTGCAAATCTGCAGGTCAAATATCAGCCCTGTTAAAAGTGAAATCTGTAGCTTTCCTCTGCTGCTGCCAGAGGTGCATGTTAAAGATGGCATAGTTGTTGTGGAAGATTGTATGAAAGCCTGCAGCTTATTTGAATTTACAACAAAACTTCAAAAGAAAAATTCAGCAGCTCTTGAGGGATGATACATCTGGGTTTAGGATTAATTTTGATGCTTAGAAATACAAACATGGGTTTAAAGTATTGCTTCCAGTATGTGGCTCTGTTTTGAGGGTGACTTATTTACACGGTCAACCAGGACAGGTGCCACCCTGCAAGGCATAGAGAGCTGATCGACATGCCTCATTAGTAAAATAGTGAAAGAATATCTTCATCTATAATACATTCTCTGGGTTGTGTATTTTATAGTTCAACTACACAGATGAAAATATAAATAATATATTACTAGAAAAACAAAAAAAATAAAATCTGGACATATACAGTCTGCAGTCTATCTTTAAATGGAGTCTGCAAAAGGTCCACAGCCCATCATCGTGCTCACAGTACATAGTACCCACCCACAGTACCCATGTTCTTTCAGGCATTTCTTTCACCAGATGAACCAAGGTTAGCATGCCGGAATATTCCTGATTTGTGTTTCATACAAGTTCTCTACAAGTCGAACTATCCTAATTAACTCTCTGTTTTGTCCAGTAGATTTTCTTTGGCCATGGCCTTGCAGTCTTCAACACTACAAGGTCCACCTTAGAAAAGGACACAGTTAAGTTTGCAGCTAGTGATATTAATGTCTTTTATTGAGTCTTGTACCCAAAGGTCACTCTTGGGTGAAAGTAAAAATATTGTGTAAAAACAATATTTTGGTAAAAGTGAAACTTAAGTATCAAAAGTAAATGATACATTTTTACATATAGGTATACTGTATACTAGTGGTTCACTGATTGTCCATGTTCACTATTGGAATCAGTGGGGTTTTTTTTTTTTAATCAGACTGCCAATGAAATGGATTTAAAAATGGGCTGCTTTGGCTCTGATGCTGTATGTAATCCGAAAAGTAACTAATAACTAAAGATATCAAATAAATCTTGTGAAGTAAATAGGACAATGTTAGCCTAAAAAATCATAGTGGAGTGGAAGTATAAAATATCCCATGATGAAAATACTCAATTAAAGTATAAATACCTCAAAATTGTATAGTACTTAAGTAAATGCACTTAGTTACATTCCATCACTGGTTGATAGTGGCAAGAGGTGTTTACTCCATTACAAGAGCTGTATTCGATTATTGCATAGTTAGAAGAGTATTGGTGTGTAGGCTCAATTTTAGACTAGTAAAGTCAGAAAAAGACAGAAATCCTATATAAATTTAAATTCCACCAGAGATTATATACATTTACAAAGGTCGGCAGCAGCCACCACACACGCACCCACACACACACACACACACACACACACACACACACACAAAGTGGCAGTGATGAAGGGCTGGAGGTGGTGGGCATATGGCCGGCCAGTCCATTTAACAGCAGGGTGACTGCTGGACCCTGTCGGTTAATGTCCACTCACAGGCACCACTCACACCTCACACACTCCCACTCACCTCCACACACCGCTGCATGCCCACACAAAAACACCCTCACCCCTATTTTATCTACTACTCCATCCTAGATGACACCTCTGCTGTTGTCTGACCAGGTCCCAACACTTTTATAGACTGATGAATTGTGGAACTATAAAAATGAATGGATAGATCAGTGTTTGGATTTCAAAGATCTCGCTCGGTTTTCTTCATACTACTGGCTACATCTCATTCTAACTCATATCAAGCTGACTATAGAATCTGAGTGGGATATCTGCAGGGAAGAAGTTTAGATAGCTTGACTTGACTCAAAACACAAAGCTTGTCTTGACAATATACAGAAAACTTAGATGAGTTCAGATGAGTTTCACTCTGTTGTTTTCATTCCAGCTAAGTTGAGCTCAGTGCAACTTTTTTTCCCTCCCTCAGCTCCTTGCACTTCTTTCTCTTTGGCTGCTGCGCTGTGGCTATATCCATCTTGTTACTCTTTGGTCCTGGCCCAAGTGTGTCTGTGTGTGTGTGTGTGTGTGTGTGTGTGTGTGTGTGTGTGTGTGTGTGTGTGAAAACTTGCAGCCCGAGCCCGACCTGCCACAGCTCCATCGCCCCATGGG
>NC_044194.1:25771201-25860632 GCF_900880675.1 Sparus aurata | reverse complement strand
CTCCCAGAGAAGAGCTCTATTCCCTTCCTCTTTTTGCACAGACCTCTTTTGCTGTCCTCCTTTTAATTCTCCCACTCGAGTTTAGTAACAGCACTTCCTGCCTCTCTCCTTCTTGTCCTCTTCTTCTCCTGCATCTACACAGTACCGTGAGTTCCATTAAGCAGAGAAAATCAGCGATAAAGAAAAGCCCTTCACTGGCATTGTCCTTCACTCGTCCTGATAGCATCCATATAAGCCTCAGTATCTTCCTTTGCATTCCAGCACAATCCGTAATGTCTCAAATCCTTTCAAGATCACAGGACCGGGTGTGTCTGCAGGTGATTTGTCTTTCAGAAGCTTCAGCATTCTCTTTTTGAAGTTCATTGTTTATTTTGGATATGCTGTCGACAGCAAAAATGAAAGTTTGACAGCAATTCGAAGAATAGTTATTCTTCCTCCTTTTCATGTGTTTTTCAAAGATTATGATGAGTGAGCAGATATGTTTTCTTCTTACAGGAGTTAGCTGTTAGCCACTAACCCCAAACACTGTGGCTATTTTTATCTCTGCCATCCATGACACAACAGACACTTCATCGTACTAGAGGTTCCCCATATAATTTGCATTATTTTTTTTTTCAGAACATCACTGACAGACTGATCTGACTGGCTGGCTTGGCATCAGCATTAGAATAACGGCTAAGGTAGCATCAGGAGATTCAGATAAGGCACCGCATCTTGGCCTTCATTTTTATTTTTTCACCTGCAAGCTAGGTCTTTCATACCAGTGTTGGCAGCTCATGCTGTCAGACGCAGCTTGTGAATGCTTGTTTAATAGAAGAAAATCAGGGCATTGCACTGACACTGAGCTGACAGTGAGCAGGAAAGTCCATCTTTTTGGGCTGTGATTTCGCCCACAGCTGTAACGACATACGATTCATCCCCTCGGTATGTGAACACTGACACTTTTTTATTGTTCTCGCTCTACTCCGGCATGTTGGATTAAAAAAGGAACAATAACTAGGAGATTTAAGTGCTGGCTTTCAGCTTTACTGGTGTTTGGTGCTCACATCCATACTGAGTTAACAATGTCAGACTTGTTTTTATTACAATACTGCAATTCTTAGAGAATGCAGCAGGACAATGACAGTCTTGTCTGAGTTTTCATTTGTGTGACATAAATCAAAATATCCAGCCACTTACAATGAAATGTCGTAGGAGCATGCTCCTACAAGTATTCTCACCCAGGATGGGCAAACTCTCTGCACAAACCTGATGTAAATTACCTGATTTAACTTGATGAACCTGCCACCTGTTCATAAGGAGTTGCACTTTCATGACATTTTATCATCTGCATAATCATCAACTCAAACATTCTTATATAAGACCACCTGCTGTGATCAGTTTCTTGGAAAGTTGTATTCACGAAAGAGTAAAAAGAAGAATCTGCATCACCAAGTTTTAAGTCCAGGGGCCAGATACATAGATTCATGATAAAAACTGTGTGTTTGCACAAAGGCAGACATATGCATACGCAGATTCATAAAGCTGTGGGTACCCCTGATTGTTCATCCATAAATGGATACAGAAATGTCCTGTGCACTCTCCACCACTTATTCGACTTGTCAAGGAGAAAAATGGCAAAGTAAAAAGAAGTGCAAGGTTCTTTGCACTCAGCGAGGTTCTCCAATCAGAACAGCTTTCATTACAAAATGTAGTTTCAAGTATGCATGAGGTGTGATCATTCTAACCGCACATTTAGAACATTTAGAAAACTCCAAACTGAAAGTTAACTCCCAAAATAACATCCTCCGGAAGCTGACCAACTCCAAATGCAGAGCCACAGCACACACATTAAGATCTACTGCCCTGGCCCTGTGCTACTCCTCTGCGGAGTATGCATGTCCTGCCTGGGAGAGATCATCCCATGCTAAGAAACTAGACCCAGTGTTGAATAACACCTGCCGCTCAATCACTGGTTGCTTGAAGCCCACCAACATAAACAACCTGAACCTCCTCGCTGGCATTGCCCCTGCTGTTGTGAGACAGGGAGTCGCCAGCCGAGTAGAGATGACCAAGGCCACCAGTGACGAACGCCACCTCCTCTACGGACGTGTACCTCCGGCCCAACGGCTGAAGACCAGGAGAAGCTTCCTCAGCCATGTCCAGCCCCTAATAACATCACGGGAAGAAACCAGACTCCAACTATGGACAAAAAGGCTTGAGGAAAACCCCCCTCCTATTGACATGGGTATCCCTCCCTCTGAAGCCCTCTCTCCGGGCTCAGAAGCACCATGGGTCCAGTGGAAGATGCTCAACCGCCCGAGAACAGGAACAGGGCGACCAAAAGCTGCCATGGCCAGATGGGGCTATGGAACTGGCCAAATCACGGGTGAATGTGGAGAAGAGTACCATACAATGCAACCAGTGCAGCTCAAAGGATCTCGCAGTGTTCAATAAAAATGCAAAGGACTGTGTAAAGAAATGGGAAACTGTCATGTAACCAACCAGCTTCAAAGACAGAACTGCACATAAACCTTAAATAAATACCAGTATATGTGTAGGAGAAGGCATTCACATTCTTTATCTGGCCCTTGTGTTGAAAATCAGCAGACAAAACATATTGTGTCATTAGCAGTGTGTCAATAGCAGTATTACGGGAAATACTTAAATACTTGTACTTATTATGGTTTATCGACTTACATTATCTTCTATCTTATGATGAGTAGATTTTAGGGATATAAGCATCTGGAGATACTTGAAGAAATGACTTCAAAACGTACAAAAATACCGTTGTAGGCACTGGAGGACCATTTCTATTGCAGAGTTCAAAGCTAGAGTAACACTACTCTTTTGCGTAAGCTCATTTTTTGGCTGCTTCAATTACAGCAGACATAAAGGGTTCTGAAAAGTGCAGCTGTGGTGGACCATGGTGCTGTGTGTGCTGTGGATGATAACAGGACAGAGTGGTGAAGCCAAGTGCTCAGATGCAGTGACCTTGGTGCCGAGGACGGTGGAGTGGAGTGGATGGAATTGAGGAGGTGAAGGATCACCGGAGCACTCATGCTGGGAAAATATAACCGAGACTGCAGACGATCAAATTAACTACACTTGGGCTCTCATGTTCTATGACTCATTCTGTCACCCTCAGACACTCTCAGACACAAAAACACATGGCGGATGTGGGTACAAATACCCCTCACTTAGGACTGGGCGATTATGCTAAAAATAATAATCATGATTATTTTGATTGATATTGAAATCACGATTAATAAACACGATTATTCACTGATTAAAAAAAAAGGATTTATTGAGCCACCAAAACTCAACTTTAAAAATAACTTTTAGAAAAACAACCAGATAGATTAGTAACAAGTAAAAAAGCAAATGACAATAATATTTGTATGTTTGCGTGATGGCAACACATACCGCTTGTCCAAAATCTTGACCAGTCTCTTGAAACCTGGGTTGCTAACTTTACTGACAGGGCACATGTCCTCAGCTAGCATGAATGTCACAGCCTCCGTTATCTCTCGCTGTCGCCGGGAGCCGGTGGGATATGGAGCGGCATTGTAAAGAGTGTCCTCAATGGAGGCCTGTGTTGCGGTGGCGGTGGCTGTGGCTGAAGTTGACGCTCTTGTACTTTTTTGGGTCTTTTGCTCCTTCAATACTTTGTCATAGACCACTTTATGGTTAAATAAATGTGTCGTGTTGCCCTGGGGTGCAGACACGACGGTGTGACAGACTTTGCAAACAATTTCCTTCTGCTCCACGTCCGACGATTTGAAGCCAAAATGTCTCCAAATGACCGAAGTTGTCCTACCTTTCTTTTCAACTAAAGGCTCAGACTGCTTTTCTGCCATGTTCTCAATCTCTCGTTCCACAATTGATCCACACACTCACTGCTGCAGCTGCAGGCGACACAGGTGCGTTCACTGTGCTTTTACAGCGCAGTAATTTGCATACACGACGCGAGGCGGCACGTTAATCGTTTTTCTTCAATTACAGTGTTTTCATGATCGTGATCGAGAAGCCAAAATCGAAATCGCGATCAAAATTCGATTAATGGCCCAGCCCTACCCTCACTATGTATATATTATGTGCAGACAAATGCACTCTCACATTTCCATTTTCTACACTTCCTTCCTTCTTGTTTAACACACAGACACAGAGTTAAGCCAGGCTGTGTGTGAAGGTGATCTGTTCCGATAATAATAAGCTATTGACCAGATGGAAGTGTAGGCAGATCTAGATAAGGACACATCAGCACAGGGGACCAAAAAGGGTCCAAACTATCTATTAGGGTCTTCAAGGTCAGACATGTTGTCAATGGGAGGCTTTCTTCCTTTAGAGATAAGCAGGAGTAAATAGAAGATAATGTGACTGGAAAACAAAGTCAACATGTCAGCGGGACCATCATTAACTGCAGAATTACCTTGTGTGTGTCAAAAGCTATCCACATCAACCAATGTGACCTTCAATGCAGTAATGATGATTTTGAAGTGGCATAGACGGGTTCACATTTAACAAACATTCCCTTTGTACTGTTATTATGGTTGGAAAACATTTATTGTATAATTAGCTTTTTAACCCACACGGACAAATGAACACAGCCTGAGTCATTTAAATCCACATCCACATCATCTGTACACAGCATTGTCACAGTTTAATAGAATAATGATAAGGCAACAACTGCCCAGAGCTTGTAAAAATAACATTACATAATTATTGGGCACATTAGAGCACATGTTGACATTTGCGAAGAATGGATTTAAAGGAACACACACTTGGGTACATTATAAGCATTACAGACAGTGCTTATAAAACCTATCGCTCCCTCTAACCCTGTGTGATTACAATTACATGCACTGAATCATGCACTCTGTGTGTGTGTTCTTAAACATAATCTAGGGCAAAATATCCATATTATGTTTATGAGATATGAGCCTATGTATAAGTCTTAGATTTTGGATGCAGTTATATTGTGATCTACAACAAAACTGTTGTATTTTCTTGGTTTTAAAGGCTGCATTCCAGTAAGATTATATAATTTCTTCAACTTACCAGAATGTTCTACTTGTTGCCTTTACCCATTCAGTCATTATATTCTCATCACTGATGATTCTCAATCAGCAACTCATTGTGTTTAATGTGTTATTGATGACATTCAGCCAATAAATGTGGCATTCCATCTCCCCCTGCTAGCTAGCTAACATTAGTATACTGGGCACATACTGTCATTTTAATACTATTGGCTCTACAGGGGTATTTTATTTTTTTTAGAACTGTGATTCCACATAAAAATGTTGTCAATTAGACCTTTGCTATTTTACAAAATTACCAATGGTTGTCCCTACAATACTAGTGCATTGCCCGTAGGAAGTATGTATTCCTATAGAAAAGTGGGAGGTTAAGTAGCTTTTTCATGGATGGCCAAATGAGGCTGTGTTTGAAGTTGGGACGTCAGCGATATTTAGGTTTGTTGTGAAATCTGATATGAATTATAACCCTCTGGGGTCCAGGGTATAATTGGCTGTTTTTTACCATTTTTGATTTTACCATTATATTTCACCTTAAAAACTATTTACCTTGCCTTGCTTGGTGTCATTATTTTCAGCACAACCTCACATGTGTGACTGTACAGTTATTTTTTCATTTTGACATACTGTATTAACATAATGGACCTAAAATCACAAAAAAAACATAACTTCAGAGTGGGAAACAATTTGATTTTTTACTGTGAAAACCAGTTAAAAAAATTTTTTTAACAAACCATTTTTATTACTTATAAATTGTTGTTTGCTGAATTTACAATGTTATATGTAACTATTTACATTTAAATGCAGGCAATGCCTCAGGCTCAGGCCTCCCTCAGCTTCTTCCAGCTCAATGAAGAGCTGCACTGCCTGCTCCACATTCAGCCGTCTCCTCGTTGTTTTGACTCATTAAACAAAAAACGACTACTACACACCAAACACAACATAACACACTAACTATACACTCCAAACACGCTAAATGTCACAAATCTCTCAACTCTCAAACCTCGCTATCACTATCGTTGTCTCTATCACCGTCACTTTCGCTGTCACTCTTTCGCCGCCGTCCCTCCCACAACTTCCCCCTGTTCCTCAGCAACCAAATCACGTGGTTTGCCATATAATTTTTTGGATTGGTTGGTGTGGTGCCTTTTTCCACCAATAGAAAAGGGAGAAGCAAAGGTTTTTTTGGCTTGCAAACACTTCCTGCTTGCGGACACTTTCGTGAGAGAAGCCCGTTTTGGCCGTTTCTTCCTGCACCAAACGCGCAGCAAACGTGATGGCAATGTTCGCGAAAAAGCATGCCGGACTTTATTTATCATAAGTCCGGTTTGACTTGGCCTATCAACACGATTTAAAACTGGTATATAGTTTGAAGGCTGGACCAAAACATACGTCGGAACCGAGACTCACGGAGGCTGCGTCTTGCTGCCACGTCATCCTAAATTGGTTACGTGATTTGGACGCACCGGCACGTCTGTCGACTCAGGAGGTGGGGCGTGGGGGTGGGCTCTGCAGTGATTGGCTCTGGTGCACACATGGCTATGGTTGACAATGCTAGCAGAATTTGTAAATCATTTATGAAAGCATTTATTAACGGTATCACTGTAGTCCAAACCAATCCGACATTGCACATCCTTAAACCAGGCAGCAGCCATGTTGAAAATCTCAGGTCAGTCTTATCCTTCTCTGCAGAGGTATTTGAGGCACACACACACACATACACACCTACACACACACACATACACACACACACACACACACACACACACACAGACAGACAGACAGACAGACGGACAGAGATTTCTGTTCAGTCCCAGTCAATCTGACATGTTTAAACTCAAAAATAGATACAAAGTGAAATATATGAGATTCAACAACTGAAGATGCCAGCAATGAAACAATTTGGAAAACCTTTTGTCGGGCCAAGTTTAAATTTGAATTAATAAGGCATGAATAATCATGAGGTGGCTCAGTTAGGAACTTCAATCAGTGTGGTCAGTGTTATAATAATAATAAACTACAGTAATTGTGATGTGATCGACAAATGCATACTATCAGATACAGTATATGCTGAACAAATATTCATAATAGAAAATTTAAAATACTTGCATGTTGTTTTTCTCACAGTGTGCTCTGAGATATAAGGGAATAGTCACAATCAGTCACTGGTTTTGCGAGGTAATTTTTACAAAATGACCAATTCTGTATAATCTACCTGACTATCCCCACTTTACATGCACACAGTAACGACAGCTTTAACAACCGAGGGATGCAATAACTTAAATATTGTATCTTTATCTGTATCTGTTGTGGTCAGGTCCCTTACAGGACTTGACACATAGACACACACATGCACACGCGCACATACACCCAAACACAAACACACACGTGTGGCATGCACAAACATTTCTTCATCTTCTTCCTCAGGGTTAAATTACCTCATCAGTTAGACTGAGGCGACAGTAATTAGCAAAGTAGTGCCTCATCAAAAGTCATTATTTAGATAGAATGTCGTTGACCTTCCTCTCTACGCAACTGGCTACTTTCCTTTGTTCCACCTTCCCTGCATGTTTGTAGCTGCCACCCTAAGATAACGTCCTCCGGGATGTTTATTGGGACAGTTAATACCTGTTTACTCCGACTCCAACCTGTAACTAGCTTTTCGTGCAACTATAATAGTGGGTTAGTGTCAATGCCAAGCAGGTGTTAAAAAGATTAAATATTTTACCATCTACATCAAACAGAGAATAGGTTTGACGCAAATAATAATTATTTTTACTTTTTTTAAGACAAAGGAATAAGCCATGGCCAACATAATGACTGCCAAAGAAAAATTTAAAAATAGCAAGATTCACAGTCAATAACATTGTGTACGGTTGACAAACAGTAAATATAATTTGGCAGTATGTTTAACAAGACTAGCTAGCCAACCAGTCATGTCATTGTCCCCAAATCAATATCAAGATTTTCAAGAACAAATGATCGGCCATGTGTAACGTTACTGTGGCCACAGCCTGAAGTAGAAAGTTGAACAGCGAACGGGATGTGAGATTATTCGCTTATGTGATACAAAGTATCAGTAAGTTTAGAGGCGAAGTGTACTTTCTGCAGCTTGTGTGTTACAGTCGCCATCCTGTGGTGTTCAGAGAGTAAGGCACTAAGGACTGACAGACTGCACTCAGTGTTGAAAGGCAGATATGCCAGCTAGCGCATTAATTTAGAAGGTGAACAGACAATTTAACTGGAACTACTTACTAGGTGTTCATATATCAGGAGCCCCATTCACACTGCCGTTTGCATGCAGGGATCCTGCACCAATTCTCCGCACCCTCCTCTGTTTCAAAGTTTCAGATGCGGAGAGGGGGGAAATTTCGCTCCGGCTCTCATCCGCTTCTGGAGGTAGTATCAGGGCCGCATTATTGGTGAGCCGTCCCAGTGTGAACGGATAAGCCGGAGGCGCGGAGCGAGGGCGTGATGGTCTGACTAGTCTGATAACTGCACAGGTCCTTCACTCAACTAAATACAAAGAAATGTCCCACAAAGCAACTTTACAGAACCGAACAAAAGTATCAAAGTAACGGTAACTGTCGTTGGCAACTTATATGAGGAAAAAAAATACCGCAGCTGTACCTGGAGAAGCGTCCGTCCTCCTGTCTGTCCTACCGACTCTTCCTCACATTTCTGCCTGAAAAATAGGGTTTGTCACCAGCAAAAACTTTAACTCACCGAGTGTTTGTGATGAAAATAAATCACCGCGACCATCAGCCCTCCTGACCGAGACTTCAGGGAACTTTCCCCCAGAAAACGGCCTCCGTCCCCGCGAGTGAGGGAGTCAGACAGCGTCCTGTTTACTTATGGTGAAAATTTAATTATGTAATTTAGCGCGAAAAACGGTCCGCAGGTTTAGATTAACAGGGGGAACACCTGGGAAAACACCGACGTCATCAACATGACGTGTACCGTCACGCCTCTTTAACAGCCGCAGCGCCAGCTTTCTGTGTGAATGTGGCGGAGATGCTTCGCTCTGTGTGAATCACCATCTGCTGAGAATTGGCGAACGACCGCTCCAGAGATAACATGGAGAGGCTGTGTAAAAAGGGCTAGGGATTAATGGACACCCTGCAGCCAATCAGAATCGAGAGGGGAAGTGTACTTTCTGCAGCATGTGTGTTACAGTCGGCATCCTGTGGTGTTCAGAGGATAAGGCACTGAAGGACTGACGGACTGCACTCAGTGTTGGAAATAAATATAAATATTTCATACGCCAGCTAGTGCATTAACTTGGAGCGGTGAACAGACAATTTGACTGGAACTACTTAGTAGGTGTCCATATATCAGCCAATCAGAATCGAGTATTCTCCCAGACCACGGTATATATAAATATATATATCCTTCCTTTAAGTCTCATTCATAGCAAACATTTGACAGTAGATATGACAGAAAGTTTATGAGCTTGAGATTCTTGTTATCATCTGAAATTGAATGGATGATGATTGCTGCTCTGATGGTAAAGCACTTCCATGTCACATAGTGATAGACCGATACATCGGCCAGCCGATATTATCGGCCGATTTTTGCGTTTTATACGTGTATCGCCATCGGCCGATGCAGGCTGCTGCGTTCGCCGGTCCGGCATTATTTACAGATAGGCGTCCACAGGCAGCTCCGTGTTGCTGGAGACGCTGCAAGAAATGGCAGAGCAGAAAACCAATCCAGTGTGGCAGCATTTCACAGAGCACTGTTCTACCTCACCGGTTTTTAATATTTGTTAAATATTGTTTACTTGTTCTTGTTCTACCTCACCTTTTTTAATTTCAATAAATGTTCCGTTTTTTAAAAATTGAGACTCGTAACATTTGTTATGATCATTGTTTTATTTTTATTATGTAAATTGAGGGAGAAAAAGTAGTATCGGCTCCAAATATCGGCTCAAGAAAATCGGTAGTCCGTATCGGTCATCGGCTAAGGCTAATTGAAAAAAAAAATCGGTATCGGCATCGGCCCTAAAAAATCCACATCGGTCGATCCCTAATGTCACATTAGCAATATAACATAAAGCCTAGTGGATAGTTCCTGATGATGTTAATAATAACACTTTCCCCCAAAATACAGCGCAACAAAATCAACCCTGGTGAACACTAGTTGAGTAACAGGGACTGGGCCATTGTGCCAGTGCTTGTTTTTATAATATAATGCAGACAGAAGAGGATCTGAGTATCTGCGAGAATGTTCTTGCTGTGAGGTTGCATCAGTGTCCACTTGCTTCAACAGTTCAGACAGAAGAGGAGAGAAATTGAGAAAGATTAATGCAGTTGTTTCATAGAAAACAGAGTAGCATGGATAAATAAGGGACATTTCAGAATGACAAACAAATATGAAGTTGCTTTGAGGATTAATTCTGTTCACATAAAAAATTATTGATATTTATAAAACCTTGCTGAGGAAGGCAAATTATTTTCAAACAATGACAGTACTTACAATCTGAGTGTTACTGAGCGGTTTACATCTTTGCATCCTGGCGGCCCACCACGCTTAAATTTCCCACCGCCAAGCTCAGCATCGTTTATTTATTTATTCAAAATAGGTTTGTATACATCAGTAACAAATTTGAAAACATGTGAACACATGGTGGGTCTGAGATCAGGTGTTTTTTTCATCACCTTACACCCCACACCTCACAAACCACTGCTTCTGTCGGTACAAGCTAACTAGGCTATTTGTGATTGAACATAAGGGGATGTCACAAAGAAAAGGCCAAAAAACGCTGGACTTTGTCTTCCGAAGACGGACGAACAAAGGCGGAGACGTTGAACCGCTGGTTCACCTGTTGACCAGGAGTGCAGCGGAGCCATGGATGGATGAGGCAGCTAGCATGCATGTTAGCTCATCGTCGGCTGCAGTGGCAGAGCAGCCTTGTCCGTGCCGCAAGGGGAAGAAAGAACCAGGTGATTTCATCAAAATTATTTGGTGGACCCTAAATTCAGCTGGTGGCTGTACCTGACCAATTATAGTAAGTTTGGTTTGTTTGTTTTGTCATACGTGAAAATATTAACAATATTAAGTGCGCTAATTTCACAGTGGTTTAGTAGAAAAACGCTGCCATTAAATTCAGCGTTAGCTATGGCGGTAGCTGTTTTAATAAAGTCAGTTTCGGTTGTAGGTATGTTTTGCCGATTCTTTCGCTGCCACCGCCAGCGGGTAACGCAGGGATCCTCAACCAGAGCTTTTATTGAAGCAAATTGCACTACTTATAGACAAGATGTGCTAAATGCTCATGTTGGGTCTTCTCCACCATTGCACCAGCATCAATAAGGCAGCAAGCAGAATGCAACATTGTTTCAAATGTAAATATATGTCACTGATTATAATGAAATATCTATTATGAAATATCCAATAATTAGCTTGCATTGTTTTCATGTTGTAGGCTTGTCAATCACTGCAGCATTCGAGCCAATGATTAATATGGAGCATGAAGCCATAATTGGTGGTTTTAAATGCCTTTACTGGCTCCAAAAGCACATAATTGCCCACCATACAAATTAACTTTTGACATTGATTTAATGCAAGGCAGTATGGAACCACTCTAAATTATGCCACGTCATGAACCTGTTACCTATAGGGCACTGCCATCAGGCAGTTGCTGATCTGTGTCAGGCCCCCGTCACAAAAAAAAACATGCTTCGCCACCGGTCGGTTGCCCTTCCAACCTACTACCAGGCTTAGTAAGTTTTCTGGGGGAAACCCTGGGTTTTGCTTTACATCCTCAATTTTTAGATGGCTAAAACTACATGAAAGCCTGCTACAAGTAATAAACAGCCTATTTGGCAATCTATAGACAAGTAGTGCCAACACAGACAGTAAGTCCAGCACATAATTTTTACCACTTTTTTCACCTAAAAAAAAAGATCTGGACTCAGATAACTCTCCGACTCAGAGCTGCGGTTCTCAGGAAGCTCAATGTGACATGTTGGAGAAAAGTAAGAGAAGTCTGCACCAGTCTAGTGTCTCATGGCTGGCAGTGTGCCCAGGGCACAGCATCACCTCCCCAATTAGGACAGCAGGAGAGCAGGCACCCTGCTACACCTGCTATTATACACAAGTTCCTGTTCCTCTACAAAACAGATCATCATTAGTTTTTGAGGAGTTTAGAGTTTGAAAACTTACTATGACAGGATTTGTTTTCATTTTATGAAATTTTAGAGTTATAACTTCGGAAACCCACTGTCTCTTCAACTTATGAGTGACTCATGAACTTAGTGATTGTGAATGGTTTACTGACAGATTCAATCGTGCCACTAAACTGCTTAGCACATTAGATAATGTATACTGGGCCAGTTCTTGCTGAAACAAGGAAATATACCAAGTAAGAATAAAGATTTTTAATGGTTATAAATAGTTTTAGTTTGCATGTGAAGCTGTAATTGTGTCTCTGGGTCTAATCAGAGTAAATCACACTGAGCAACAAAGAAGAGGATGACACAGCAGTGGATTTTCTCTCGAGCCCCATCCCACAAAAACACCCCTGTCCCATCCCAATCCCAGAGGAATTACTCGGGTCCCATCTCGTTCTCGTCTTGTGTTTCAGTGGCTGCACATTTACTCCATCAATCAACAGTATACACACATCAAGCCCTTGTCCGGTGGCTGCGACCAACCATCATCCAGAGCAGACGGAGGAAAAAGTCATCCGATTTCTCCTGTGTATCCTGGTCACATGATACACAGTGGTCATGATTCCAATCTTGTGGGAATCCTACAGGAATCCCATGATCTGCTCTACAGGATTGCCAAAATATGCCTCTACAATGAAGCCTTGGCAAAGTGAGGGGGAGAACGTTAAAGCTGATCTCATTTGATCCCAAAGGGATCTGTGTTTACCGTGGCACCTCCTTGACACTGAAGACTCGAGACATTAACTCTCCAAGATAAAAGAGTCAGTGGACAATTTCTCTCACTTTATAAGCATCTCTTGAGGGATTTTATAAACATTCCCATGTGATAACACATTGCCACAACACTTTCAGCATGGTAAGCATTTCAAAACTAGAGCTTCTATAGTCTATAACAGGTTCAGCTTGTCCTTAATCGTCAGTTTTTTTTTTAGTGGAGGAAGAACACATCACACTTTTCTTAATTATGCATGGTTGCACTGTTTTCTGCTACTGTGTTTAGGGCTGCACAATATTGGAAAAAACTGACATTGAGATTTTTTTTAACCCTGCGATATATATTGCGATATGAAAAAACACAGGAATTTTCATCAGATGACCTGAATAGCACTTTATGTTAAGCTGCACTGTTGCTATCTAGTGGACAATTAACCTGTGTCAGGTAGCCTTGAAATTAGATGAGTTCATTTGCCTCCTAAATGCAGGCCCTGCGATGTGACTATTGTGCACACGTACATCGCAATGACGATGCTCAAACAATATATCGTGCAGCCCTAAATGTGTTTATAAGTAATAGTCCTTTATTTGAAATGCTACTTTAGTAAAAGTACAAATGGATTAGCACAAAAAATATTTAAAGGTGGAATATATAAGAATTTTTGTTGAAAACATACCAACACTTATACCACAGCTTCAAACAAACACGTATTTCGGACCTCTAGCTGCATGGTTAACTAAGCCAACTAGCTAATTGCAGCTTCAGTTAGCAGCAGTTAGGAGTCAAGCTGGTCATATGCTACCCCTGTTGATTTGCAGTATGAATTCAACAGGTGGCCAATTCTTACATGTTGTACCTTTTAAGAGGAAAATTACTGATTATGCAGTATGGCCCATATCAGAATATCAGAATAATATACATATATGAGCCTATATTATTGTGTTGTACTGTTTGTTATTGCAGTTGGTAAAGGTTGAGCAGATTGCAATTGATTAATCACACGTTACAGAAGTTAACACTGGGACTGAAGATGTCATTTATGATACAACATTACTATACAATATTAAATATCTCTGGAACGCTTACTTTAATTAAGCAATCCATTGTGCAGTTCAAACAAGGGTCCCAGTATTCTTTTAAAATTCTACAATGATAAATCAGACACCATGCAACTTTTTATAAATTTTATTTTGTAAAAAACAGTTATTGGTGTTGTTAGCAAAGTTCCCCTGTCGTGTTCACTACCCATCCAAAATGCAAAAGGATTACCTCGTCTCAAACACACTGTGTTAGGACAGGCAAACCTTTACATGCCATGGACAATCAATCACACTTAATTCAGTTCAGCCTGAGAAACCCAAGCCCAAACATTACAAAAGTGACAATGATCATCATTGACCTGGTTGACACTAAAAGGCAACGTGTTTGCAGGTTTTATTATATAGCTGAATCCAGACTATGCTGACCGCCATGCCAATGAAAGAACAGCTGTTTGTTTTGTTCATTTTAACGTTTATCTAAAAGCTTACATGGATGTTTTAAGTCCTTTGGAGTGAAAAGTTGTGTTTAGTTCCACAACGATTAGTCTATAAAACAGACAGATCTGCCACCATGAATAAGATGGAAATGTTAACAGGTACTCAAAAGGAATTGACTTCATGTTCAGTTAGCAGGCATCTGGACAGCCTGATATATGAAGGTCTTTAACAACACATCTGATACTCTCACACAAATACAGACACACACATACACTCCCAGAGTCATGTTTCCATCACTTTCCAGGACATTACATAGTTTATTTGAATTTTCTCAAAACTTACCCTTACCGCAACCACAACCTACATTTCGCTAACCATAATCTTAACCTAAGCCTAACCCCAACCTAAACTTCAACCAATTCCAAAACAGGGACTTGTGTTTTGTTCCCATAAGGACAGCAGGTGCCCACAATGTGAGTAACACATGACTGGACAAGCACATACACAATCTGGGCAACATGCCCTGATACACATACTCAAATATAATATACGCTCACAACAGATGGGCTCGTATACCCTACACACACACACACACACACACACACACACACACACACACACACACACCTGTCAGGTTATATGACGGAGATGGATGGTTATAGATGGTGTCTGTTTGTCAGGTCGTCTCTCTGGTGCTGGTCTAATGAGGTGGCACACTGTCCTGTCTGACACAACCAGTCCAACAGGGTCAAAGGCAAGTTCATGAATTACTAAGCCACATCTATAAATAACCACAAGGTTTTGGGGCAGACCTACAGAGAGAGGCTGAAAAATTAACTCAATATCAAATATTCAATTAGAGCAAGATGTTATTCTGTTTGATGTGACCTTTTCTCCACAGGTCAGGTCAAAGATGAGCACATTCAGATTCACACTTATCGTAAAATGTCTGATGAAAGGTATCTCTATTCAATCTTCTAAAATAAGTAAAATATACTTGGGCCAATGGCTACCTTGAAGGATCTTCTGGGTGAACACTCTTGAGAGATATTAGGCCTAGATGTCACATGTTGAATCTACAAGTCATTAAAGGAGCAAATGTTTATTTAATCTTCTTAATCTATACTGATGAATGCTCAGTTTACTTAAATCCAAAAATGCCACTTTCTGCACTAAAGAAATTAGCTGAATGAATGCATACTGCACACTGTGCATCACGTGACATCGTAATTACACAATTTGGCTTAGATGCAAAATTGGCTTCAAAGCCCTTTCACATTAACTAAAAAAAGTTAGCTAAGGAGAAAATGGAATATGAAATCTGTGTTGTTGAAAACAAGTAAAGTTTTCTTCTGAAGGGTAGATTGATGTAATAATGTACGCTCTGGCACGCACTAAGCCACAAACAGACCTTATACACAGCAGATTCTTTGACTAAGGTGTTAACACTAGTGATATCATTAAAATGGCTCTGTCTTATGTCTCTGTAAATCATGACAGTGAGCTACCATACACAATACCAGGACCCTGAAACTGTAGCAGCTAAATGAAAGCCAGCCATCACTCATTTTGGTTTGCATACTACAGCAGATTTTGTATAAGAAACACATACACACACTTTGAAGAGTATTGCAGGTACTCCTCACAGTTAAATTCTTGATTTCAGGATATGAGACAACAAACAGCCCTTGAGGGAACTGTAGCCATCAGACAAAAGGGAGAGTCACTCCTCAGTCTTCTTGTTTTAATATCCACCAGCATGTTCCCTCTCTTACTTTCAGACACACTTTAGAGACAGAGCAGGCAAAACAATGACTGTGAAAAACAGCTTCCTACATCAAAAAGGTAATTACAAGACTTATCTGTTTTAGAAAAATGCTTCCACATTGCTGCACTCCTCTAAGCTTCTCTTAAAACTAACAAAAAATGATTTCCACAAGAACTCCCTCTGAGGATCATTATTATATTTCCATTTTTTAAACATTCTGCCCGAGTAATCCAATATGCTCAACAGCAAATAAAGCACCTCTCACCTATCTGACTTCATTTGACTTGCTAATTAAACTTTGCCGTTATCAAGGGTTTAATTAAACACACTTGACGTTGAAAGTAAGCAGAATTTCCGTGTAGTGTAGGATATGTAAATGCAATGAGCCGGGCTTCACAGTGTTGCTTTTTTGTGTCTGTTGGGTGTGTGTGTGTGTGTGCGTGTGTGTGTGTGGGTGTGTGCCCTCTTGTGTTTGTTACACCTGATTCGTCCCACTGCAGTGCTGCCAGAGTGTGGCAGATAAGGGTGAGTGGCAGAATCATCATACTCTGCACTGCACCATTCAGTAATTAACTTACAGTGAAGGTATGTTGGGTCACAGACACAAAGACACACGCGCACACAAACACACATGTGTATGCAAGCATGCACGCACGGACACACACGCACATGCGAACGCACATGCGCACGCACACGCGCACATACACACACACACACACACACGTTAAAATGGAATAAATTTGTCCTCAGAACATTTCCAGCTGTAAGACAGTCCGGATGACTGGAGTTTGTCATCAAAGATCAGCAGAGAATTGGTGTGAATTTATGATAAGTATGATAAGCAATAAAGTTGCTGGAAAATAGCACATGATTACTTGTTCAAACCTGGGTGTTTAAAAGTAGAACAAAAGTTCACTTAGCAAACAAATTAGCCACCGACTGAGCAGCATGAGCTCTTAAACAATTCCCACTACGCATCCAGTATCTGCTCTGTCTAACCTCTCCCAAAGTGGTTATATGGCACAAATTGAAATTGCTTTCACCACTTGAGCACTGACGGTTTTAAGGGTGACCGGGAGACCAACGTCACCTATCGAGAGTCACATCTCTTCCTCTGTAAATGGTCTGGTAAGCTCTTGCTGGCTCACACAACCAGGATATTTAAAAGCACTAAGTGACTCGAAGTGTGTTGTGGGTGAGAGCTGAGTGTGTTGGCGGCTTAAATGTGGTTTATAATATATAAAATGCATGCCTTATATCTGAGATCAAATGTGTTTAAGCAGTCAGGTTGTGCTTTACCCAATTCAACCAGGAGAGGAGGATGTTGTTCAACTCTTTTTTGGATCTGAAATGAACTTCTGGTTGTAAAGATCAAGTCTAAAGTCTATTAATTTTTTACATATCTATATTATTCACAGAATACTAAGTGCAACCAATAGGAATTTTCACATTTGCCCTCACTCTGTTTCCCCAGTGCTCGCACTTATTCAAAGTTACTCCCCATTTTCACTCCACCAAACCTGACACTTAGCCTGGGGACACATTTGTCTTTGAGGATATTCTCTGCCCCCTTCCAGCCTTTAAACTGCTGTATCATAAGGCCAGGACTGCTAATGTAGCACCCCGGGGCTGCCATGGGAAGTCACCGCAAAGTCATAACCCAGCTCGGAGACCATTACAATGACGAAGAAGAAGCACTTATTTTAGCTTGTAAGTCATCAACATTTACTTTCATTTTGCTCACAATCCAAAAGCCATAATCTTTAGAGATAGGTTACATCTTATAATAAATTAATTCCCAACATTTTCTCACTACTGAATTGATTCAGACCTTTTTTTTTTTTTATTGTTAAATATCTGCATATTTATGGAGTTTTACGTCTATTTGGGACTATATTCTAATGGTGTCAAACAATGCTGACACAGATCAAAAACAGCTTCTGTTTTTGCTTACCTTTCATTCTGTAGTTACAGCAAATCAGCATAAGAGAAAATTTAGAGCATACCAACACACACACACACACACACACACACACACACACACACACACACACACGCTCCATACTTGCTCATTAATGATAATGAAGGTGACCTGGCTAGAATTCGATTTCCTCTAATTATGTTGATTGTCTCTCAGCTTCCACTTAAATCTTAAATGAAAAAGTGGCACTTGAAAACCAAAAAACATTGGTACTTTCAGTGCGGATATGTCAGTACTATGTGTAGTTTGTGGATGTGCTTCTGAAAAGTATTATAGATTTTTAACCAAGAATATATGTGTGCTGTGTATGTTTGTGTTGAAAGGTCATTTCATACAGTCCATCCTGAAAAGGTGGTCTGACATCTGAGAACGCAACAAACAAGGAAAAATTTCTTGTTCACGTCATGATAACATCACTGCTGTTCTTGCATTGCTAGCAAGAGAACAGTAAATATAAAATACCTCACTGATACATGAGAGTAAAATAACTTGATGTGGCACATTTCTTTCCTCAGAGGTTTGTGGAGAACATGCAGCTTTCATTTCCTTCTCTTTGGACCACAGTCCTTTATGGCTCCACTCATACATAGCTTTTGTTTTTCTCTACATTAATCAGAAAGAGATCATACATTTCCTCCTGAAACAAAGGTAAACACCTACACTTTGCTAAGAAAAGCATTGATAAATGGAAAAACAACAATAAACAAGTTGAGAGTCTACCAGACGGTTTTGGGGTGAGGAGACAATCAACCTCTGCTGGGACTGAAACTAACAAACCCACTTTGAAAAAGACACTAGCAATCTTTCTAGGGAATTGCTTTTTTAATTGTTAGCCTACTTAGTGTTGCTGTAGTTGTCCACATTAATGCACAAACACTGGCTTGCCTCACCTTTACTTTCATTCTGAGCTGCATGTGGAGGAATCTTTGTCATTATTTAAGTAGTTTACTGAAACTATTGACGCCAATGTGGACATCGCAACAACCCAGTGCTCTTACAAAGTTGTACAGAACAATGGCAAAAATAGGCCTACATTAAATAGGAGAGGTTGCATCACAATCAATGTGTTTACAGAACGGATCCTTCTCTCTCTGTTTCTCTGCAGAGAACTTATCAACTTATGGCAAAGCATTTAGGATCAGTGCAACGATGCATAGGCAGCTGCATTAAGCAGAAAATGCAATGTTTTCCATTGGAATCAAAGCAGCAAGCCAGCTTGCAGCACAATGAACGTGTGTGTGTGTGTGTGTGTGTGTGTGTGTGTGTGTGTGTCTGTGTGTCTTTAGGAGTGAGAACATGAGGTCAGAGAGCAGGGAACAGGTGTTGGCAGGCAGGCAGTGGGATCATAGGATGCCTCTGGTATGGCACACACTGACTTCAGTCTCACATGTCCCGAGTGACAGGAGAACTTAGAGGAAAGGAAGAGGAGAAGGTGGAGGAGGAGGAGGAGGAGGAGGAGGACGAGGAGGAGGAGGAGGAGGACGAGGAGGGGTGAGAGTGAATGAGACAGCAACAGAAGGACAGGAAGAAGAGAGCAGACAGAAGAAGAACAGTGGAGGAAGGTGGGAAAAAAAGAAGGGAGGTGGAATAATGGAAAGATAAAGTGCAGCAAAGAGTGCTGGGTGGGTAGCTGAGAAATGTCAGGAAAAAGAGCTCAGCATGAAAGACCTTTTAAGATGGTTGGAAGTGACGCCAACGTGCATCTTGGGGAGAAGGAACTGCTTTGCATAGAGATGACCCTGATCTGCTGGAAAGACTTAGTGATGGAGGGACCAAAGGCTCATCTGATCTATTCTTATCCTGACCCGACCATCCCCCACTGTACCCGCACTCTGTGAAACCGGACCCGAGGCCCATCCTCCTTGAGGGGAGTGGGTTTGATGTAAGACTGTGATCAAGCTGCGTTCTAGTAGCTGGGGTCACAAGGGACAAACTCAACGTGAGAGGATTTGATTCCAAGCTGCATCACTCGCCTGCAGGCAGACGTACTTTCTAATGTATGTGCAACATGTGTAGAAATACTGATCACAGATAGAAACTCATCACACCTCAGAGGAAACTTCAGTCCACCACCAGACATCATAAATAATCATGTTCGCTATAAAAAAAGTTTAAGCGTGGGCCTCATGATGAGTAATACACCGGCTCTTTGCTGAGACAAGAGAGACACAGATGCATATGATAAAACTGATCATTACTCTCATGTCCAAACACATTAAATCCCTTCTTTCTCAATCGCATGAACTGAATTGTCACTGACAGTGACACCAAAAGACACACACAGAAATATTTCCCTCCTAACAAGTCAAACACTTCCCATAAGCTTCAATGTATCTTTAATAACGCACTCTGCTCTGCATGATCGGAGTATTTCATCATTCAGTTTCAATCCACGGGCTGTTTTCTAATAAAGATCGTACTCAGATTGATTCTGTCAGCCCATTTGCAAAAGCAATCAACTCGAGCGCCTGTGACAAAAAATACAATTACCCATAAAAGACAGCACCCTATAAAGAGTGACCCTGAAAATAATCTTGGATGGACTCGCTCCCTCTGCACACACAGACACACGCACACATGCACACAGTGACAGTAGATGCTGATATTGTTTAGCTTAATCTTAGCCCTCCATATTTCCAATCCAATTCTCCCCCCTCTGTATCACTCTTATCCACTTCCTCCTTACACACACACACTCACACACACACACACACACACACACACACACACACACACAGTCATGCTCTAAAAAAGACTAAGTTTATGTGTTACAGTACAGCAACTAATACATCCAGAGGACATTTATGCTTTGCCTTGTACTTTCTGACACACCTTAATAAAAGTGACATCAATATTTTCCTAACCCTTCAGGCTGTAAAGCAGCATTTTTTTTAATGTCTAGACACAAGGAGCATTAAGACTCATATTCAGTAAATATCAGATTAGTGGTAAATACTCTAAGTGGCTGCCAGAGAAAGGCATTTTGGAAACAGCAGTCTTGCCATCTAAGCTTTTCCAATGGCCCCCTCTTTTGGCAGGAAGTAGGAGTTGAGGCACCTGGCATTTAAACTGCTGACACAGAGAGTTGGTGTGCTGGATGTATGGTTCACTACCCTGACATGATTTGTAATTACTGTACATGCGTGACAATGGTTATGCTGACAGTTTTGTCACACTGGTTACCTGAAAGGCGGTGTTGCTTGGTGCTCACTCGGTTGGTGTTTTGGACCATGCAGCAGAGGTGGAGCATGGCAAACATGGTGATGATCATCACAACACTCTGGAGCAGCAGGGTGAGTTCAAACTGTTTGCCTATCCTGCATGGACATAAACAGAAAACCAATCTGAGAAACAATAGAATACAATGTAAAGTATTAATAACATAAAACAAATAAAACCACATGCAGCACACGAGACTACTCTATTTGATTCTATGGGTTTCATTACAGGACATGTCATATAGGCTATAAACAGCACTGGAAGACCTCATGAATAATGCAATATTCTATAAAGGATCTATTATATTCTCTTTTCCTAGCTTCAAACAGAACAATGACCTGTGCTCCCTGACGTGAAAAATGATTTGAGGAGAAGCCTCAAAGTGAACACCATATGGCTCAGATAATATAATCAATCTCATATTATTCTGAGATTCTCTTCCTTTTCCATTAATTTCTGACATCATGACTGGTCTTAAGAATGACCTCATAAGATGGCCTGTGCCTTCCAAAGGGCAAAAAAAGAAGAAAGGAAGAAAGCAGATGAAATAAAATCCAAGACAGACACAAACTCATTATCATGTCAAAACACATGCCTCTCCTCGTCTTTCTCACCAGAAGAAGATGCGCAGGATGTTGGCTATGAGCAGCACCAGACACACTCTGGTGGAGAAGCCGTCGCTGTTGCTGCTCCTCTGGATCTCCTGGTACTGTGGCACATAGGGCAGGGCTCCCCCGAACACCATTACACAGGACGCCAGCCAGGACAGCAATGTCCATGAGCCCTCTATGTCCTCCTCCTGCAGAACTACCTCTGCATCCATCACACTGTATGACGCTCAGGGGTGTCCAGGGGGTCTAGTTGTTGCACCTGGGAGGCAGCAACGTGAAAGTTCACAGTCAAAATAAGGGGAGTTCAGCGGAGTTATCAGTGGTGGATGTTGTGAGGTAACTTGAGGCCAATAACACAGCCTGAAACTAACATTCCCCAAAGAGGCCAACAGCAGTAAAAATTATGAAGCTTGTTGCATACAAATGCCTCAGTTATGAATGGAGTAGTTTGTTTTAAAAACATGTGACTACTAACTGCAAAATACTCTCAACTTAATTCCTTTGGGAGAAAATACAATCTATATATTCTTAAAGCATCTTATATTTATGCATTTCCCTTTCCAACATTTTTTTAAAGTTTCTATTCTTTGGCAAATCAGTCAGAAAATAGAATTTAACTTAATGACTGACTGAGCTTTGGCAACGCTATAAGACTTTCAAAGTCGTCAGATCGCTGTACTGTCCGTAGTTCACAACTTCCTGTCTTGTAACCAGGAGTTGAGGAGTGGTTGTGGTTTGCACACGATGTGTCTGACCATCGACACGTACCACAAGATCACACACATGATACGTGAAACAGGAATAATGCAGGTCAGTGTCCAGGGTGTTAGTGTGCTGATTTGCAGCAAGAAAAAAAAACTAGAAGAAGAAGAGTCTAAGTGAGAGGGTGGATAAGGATGCATGAGCAACAAAGATTAATTTTTTTTAATTAAATGTATAACTGCCTGCTTGTTTTGCGGTTCAGTAAGGACAGTGTGGTCGACAAATACTAAAAAGCTTGTGTGTAAGTATTCTGAAACTATAAGGGATTGTTGTGCATTCTCAATATAAATGCAGGATAAGACCGGTTCATAGAGCTACTGTAGATGAGCAGAAGAGAGGGGGAGAAAGGAGAGGAGGGTTTGTCCTCACTGGCTACAGCTCATTCCTGGCTCCCCAAATCTTCAAGACAACATGGGCTTAAATCCTGCAGTATGAACTGTGCAAATGCAATGCATGCGGTATTTGTACATAAACACTCAGACACATGCTGTAAAGGGCTGAGGTGGTTGCACCTGAAAATAAGGGTTGTGTCAATAGAACTAGTGCAACAGGTGAACACACATGCATACCATTATAAGCTTTATAAATATTACCCAAATACACTTTACTAAACAGCTCCACTTCTCTCAGGGCCAACAGGTGTAGAGTAAGTAGGGTAGTTATTTTGTTATAGAGGGTTTGAATAATCCCATAATTCTAGTTAGTAATCATCACTGTCATGTCTGCAGTGCCGATGGCTCAAGTGCTAGATTATATAAGATGAGAGTTCTATAATCCTTAAAACAGAGGTGTTACTGTTACTACAGTTACTGTTGAGGGGGTGAAAACATCAATTTCTAAAGGAACAATGTTAGAAAATCATTATTTCTCTGGAGATCACTGCAGAGCAGAAAGATTGGTTCATTACATTTCAGATAATGTGTTTTTTGATTAACAACTCCTCTGAAAAGGAAGTGGCATGTGGACATGTTTGATGTAAGAGCCAGCATGTTGCAAATAGGGAGAAGTACAGAACAGTTGTGTGGCGCGATTCTTATGTGACTGCATGATTCTTCTTGTGGCTGTGTAATAATAATAGTGTCACTTTGCAGAACAAACAGAGGGCAAGCATAAATACAAAATCCTGCAGTATGCTCCCACACATATTTGGCAGTCAGTGTCAGCTGACAAGTCACTCAGTATAGCTTGGAGAGCCGGTCAACACACTAAGAAGTACTTAAGTGAAAAATTGCCAACAGGTTCTCTGGTAGTAACTTTTTATCACACTGATGGTATGATTGCTTATTGTAGGCTATTTCAACACAACAGATGCAGCTTCACTCGGAGCACCGAGAGTCATCCAGAAGATGAACGGGATCTGATTACTCATTAGGCATCTGTTATTTCACACAGCTCAGCTGTAAGTAAGGACATAAGGACTGTAGTAACCCAGTCTAGACCTCGCTCCTGGGAGAAATGGAGGCAGGCGGTTATATCTGGCAGAGGAAATCCAAATTTCAAGTTATCTACACCTCAGTTTATGTCTCCCTGTCATTTCTACAGAGCATTTTAAAAAGGCTTGAATGACTAACAATGCAAAGTGAACGCCAAACTGTACTGCAACCCTTGAACACAATCCATAAAAGTCTTTTTACAGGTTTTCTGCGGTTAAACATTACTCTGGGCTTTAACAATCATAACTGTCTCCAGCTATTTCCTTCAGCCTGGTGGTGTGAGATCAGTGATGGAATGCAACTAAGCACATATACTCAAAAACTATATTTAACTAAAATAGAGGAACTTGTACTTTATATGAGTATTTCCATGTTCTGCTATGTATACTTTTATACTTTTTACTCAACTACATTAATTTAAAATCTTTAAATACTAGTTACTTTGCAGATTACATACTTCATCAGAGACAAAACAACATTTAGATGAATTGATCTTTATTGGCAGGCTAATCAAAAAGTAAAACTTCAACTATCTGAAACATGCCGACTGTTGGAATCTGATGATCCGCATGTATTACTGTATGTATTTATTTATTTTTTCACTTTTTGATAATTAGGTTCATTCAAAAGAGCACTATGTAGTTTCAGAAAAAAACACAGCAAGTTAATATTCACAACATTGATAAGGTAAAATTACAAATCCAGAAATATGTTTAAAATATATATCCATATAAACAAGCTGTCCTTGGGGGGGGGGATAACATCCTTGAAACATTCTCTGATGCTAACAGGTAGAAACTGAGAAGAGTCCTGCTAACAAAACCAAAAAAACAGTATGACATTGTTTTGTACTTTGAGGACAGTTTGATAATTCAGTTTATTCAGTCATGGAAACCAATCATAGTAATAAAAAATCTTCCACAAAACTACATTGTGCACCTTTGATATCAGATACGTACAGACTTCCCCTCAAGTTGTGTGTGTATGGGTGACTTTCACTTTTGCTGTTGTAATATAATCTCACAACATCTTTACTTTGATACAATATGACTTTTGGTTACTTTCTACAACACTGGTGGTTAAACTATCACATCGCAGTAGCCTATGTTGATGTCCTAGGACACCTCTAGTAACAGAACAGGCTCTGTTATGTAAGCACAGCATAGCTTCCTGGGGCTGGGTCACTAACATGCCTCAACATACACACATCATTTTTGGGCTACTGGCAGCTTCAGTTCAGCACAGTCGCCAAGCCTAAATGTCACAATGAAGCAGCAATTACACTCTGTGGTTACACTGGTATACATTAATATCAGTGTTCAGAGTGGGCTGAGCGTGTGTAATGTCGAATTCACTTCTTAATACAGTTCACTATAAGTAAAAACAGACGTATACCGAAGAAGAAGGAGCGTCTTAGTCCTCAAAGAATCAATTAGCTTTCAAATGCCCGCTCACAAAACGCATGACCATCGGTCTGCTCGTGTATCTACGCTGGTACAGATTGTTATGCCTGTCTAGGCGACAGAAGTTAAGACTAAAGTATGTGTGTGCAAACTATGGACAAGCTCCAACTTTACTCACCTTCCTCCACTTTCCTCCACCTTCACAAACAACTGTGTTTCGGCGTCAAAACAAAGAAGCTTTCCCGCAGCTGAAACGTTCAAATGTCAACTTTAAAGAGAAGAGGGAAAGAGTGCACGCGCAGCCAGGCACAGCGCGCGCACACACCGTACACATACACACACATACACGCGCGCGCTGTTGTTCAGTGTTATCACACTCACCAAACTCCAGCAACAAACATGCAGGTCCTGCAGAGACTCAGTGGGATGCAGCTTGATATTAAACTGCTTTTAATGTACGGCCCTTCTTGACTTAAACACCCACAGAACAATAAACACTGTACATGCTGCCGCTCATTCAAAACTCAATGTTCCACTTTTCTCAGCACCGCCACGCAGATCTCGCGAGACTTTCTTTGTTGTGGAACAGCTGACTGTGCGGTGGGTTGGAGCTAGTGACTGTTATCTGTTTCGAACAGTTGGGAACCCGATAGCGAACATAATCGTCAGACGGCTCTCTGAATTTTAGCACTGTTCGGCCACTGATAATCATTCACAGCGCAACATGGCTGAGACGGACCCCAAGTCGGTGCAGGACCTTACCAATGTGGTGAGTCGTGATCGACACGGCAAAGCTAGCGTTAGCTGCTAGCCTAGCTAGCGGAGGCAGGCGTGCTAACCATGCTAAGCTAGCAAGCAACGGTTAGCAAAAGTATAGCGCATCATTAGCATTTCATGCTTTTTTTTTTTTTTTTTTTTGCACTATTAAAACTCTCACATGTGATCAACGGGTTTACCGAAGCCAGGACGTCCTGACTTCTGTTAAGCTCCATCGCGTTATATAACTAATGGTCAGTGTGTCCTGTAAATGACATCACCAAATCACAACCGAGTAACCCGCATCGCATTACATAAACAGAAGTTTTGCTGCTGTCTCACGGTATTTATATACGTTGTGACGCTTGTTCTAGTGGCGGATAATTGTTGTTTCCATTGTCAGTTGACACCACATCACATGAAGTGCAGTTTCATAGTGCACATTGTATTCTACATTCGTTGAGCTGAGGTCATGTTTCTGAATGTGTTGTCACGGAGATGAGCCGTGTAGTCGCCCCCACAAACCTCCAACAACCCCTCTGCTAGTTGTCTTATTCATTTATTTATTCATTCATTTGGTTATTGTTTGCTTGTTTTTCTTACACTCTTCATTCATTCTATACAAATGTGTGTTTTTTTTTAATTCAAATAGATCCCAGAGAGCCCAGCCTAACCTTTTCCTCTCATGGATGTCCAGTTAGATGTGTTTCTATTTCTAGTTTTAATCAACTTTAATTCTATCATCTTGACTTTTGAGATGAAGGTGCCTCCTAACCATGGGGGTTTCACATCAGAGGTTTGCATTTGATGAAATGAACACTAATTATGAAACTGCTGTCAGTGATCTACATTATATTATGAGCAGACAGAAAATGCATACAGCTGAAACAATTTGTCATTAATCAGCTGGTCAGTTGAAAAAAAAATCAATTGCCAACTGTTTCTATTAATTCATTCAGTAATTTTTGAGGTGAAACTTCAAGAAAACATGAGCATGTTTAATCCTTTTAAAATGGCAGGTTGTGCTGCTTTTCTTTGTCATTCATGACGGTGAATAAAAGGTCTTTGGATTTTACACTCAAGATGAGCTATTTAAGAGACATCACTTTGGGCTCTGGCCAGTCGTGATGAGCTTTTTGCATAGTTGTTTGACTTTTTAAAAGGATGACCCATTAAAATAACCTGCGGCTTAGTCGATAATGAAAATAATGCTGCAGAATAGTAAGAATTTATGGTAGGTTTTACTAAATGCTTTTCATGGGGAATCATCTCCCGTGTCTACTGAGCTTTTACATAGTTGTCAAGGAAACTAGATACTTCTGTTATAATAGACCACAAGCACGGTGCAATAGAGGTGAAGAGCAGATGTTTTTAAGTGGCAGAGGTATTTTTAGTCATAAAAAGTCTACTCAGTGTTCCGCAATACGTCATGCATTTCAAGTTAAAATAGCAAAATGTGATTAATGGCTGCCATCTACAGAGAAACAACTTTGATCAGTGGATTCATTTATTTGTCACTTCACTGATGTAAACAACAGTGTTTGTGCTTTTTGCTCCACAGGTCCAGACTCTGCTGCAACAGATGCAGGACAAGTTCCAGACCATGTCAGACCAGATCATCGGCAGGAATATCCTTACTATTGTTTGCCACTTGTTCATTGATCGAATGCACTAAGGTGCAGAATTTCTAAGCTAGTTTTAATATAGTAATAGATTTGTATCCTCTCTTTTACATCCTCTTCTTTCCTTATATAGTTGAAGTACGGACTGACCAGAAGATTATTTTGGACATTTAAGGTTCATTTTTGTGAGTTTATTGTTAATTATGTTTCTTAACTGGTGCTCCACTTGACGAGATGAGCACGCGAATTGATGACCTGGAGAAGAACATCGCCGATCTAATGACCCAGGCGGGTGTCGAAGAGATTGAGGCGGCACCGGAAAAAGCTAAAGAGGGTCAAGGCTCATAATGAAGGTATGAAGGAAGTGGTGGACTATATACCAGGGTACCCCAATATATTTTTACACCAAAATCATTGGATTGGATTATTAATGTATTTTGCCACTTTAAGAATTTAGTCTTTCAATATCCCCTAAAATAGGTATTCCATACATTTTATATCATCTCAATTATTAGGTTGTATAAATGTGGCAAAATACATGCCTATTTGTTTAAGAATAAATGAATCTATCATTCAACCAGTTTATTACATCATGGGCCATTTGTTCCATCTCTCCTGCAGGTTCCCAAGTAACACGGCGCGAAGTCGGTCCTACATTCAGGAGCAGCGGACTTTTCCATTCTGAAAAATGACTTCTTTGATTTGGTGTGTTGTAGTGTGAAATGCTTTTTTATATATTGAATATTGTGATAAACGGTTACAGTTGTGTAATGACTTGAAAAGTTGAACGTTATTTGTAAGCTAGAATAGTGTGATGTGCCCTTCAGAACCTAAAATGCTCATGTGCAGGAATGCAACTAAATGGATTTTGTGCACCGAGCCGACGGTGCCATCATATATCATAATAATCAATTCAATCCTGTGAGGTGATGGCTGATGGGGACAGTTTTCCCCCTAGCCTTTGCCAAGAAGTACAACCCAGCAGGCTAACAGGCCAGTACAACCGCCATCCCTCCCAACATGGGACACATCTGAAGCCCACACTGTTTTACAAACGGCAGTGTTACTACCAAGCTGTGGGATGCATTCCAATTCTGACTTTCTTCTATTAAAGCTATTTAATACTATGCTGTTTGTCATATGTTACATTATAAATATTAGGCAAGGTGCTGAATTAATTTCTAAAGATATTATTAACTCTGAGGTGCTCAGTGTTTTTCTGTATTTATTCTTTCAAGCCAGAGTTGTATTTTATTATGCAAATTATCTAGACATCTCAATGTTGCATGTTTTTTGGTCTGTATTGGATATGTTTTAAAAATTATATTTAGTACTACACTTGGAGGTCAAATAAGCTGTGAAATTAGGGATTCATCTTCTATAATGGTCAAAAATTACTTCTAATTGACATTAAGTTTGTATGGAATTTGAGGTTTTTGCAACAATGTCCACTCAGATTTTTTGTCACTTCACTGCAGAGTGGGAACCTTTATTCAAATTAATGCAAACACAAGATTTACAAACAAAACAACCATCAGGCATCTTCATAATAAAGTGCCAAAATCATCAAATGGAAAAGAACAGCAGTAAACAAAACGTGTAACAATCCATCAGTCTATCAATCACAAGAACATCAGCAGTCTACGAACATATTCTAAGTGCAATATTAAAGTACTGTATGTATAATAAAGTGAATGGTTCCTTAATTGCATCTTTTACAAGTTTATGAGACTGGGGTTAGAACTCAAAGTCGGCCTCTGTCATGTCGATGGCCCAGGCGAACTTGTCCCTTTGGCTCTTGTTGTAGATTTTGTCTACGAGTACCTCCATGTTCTTACACCTGAACACAGGGGGAAGAGATTGTTACACTGCAAAATAAATAATAATTTAAGCCAACCAGTTAATTTCCTGTTATGTCAACATGTTGTCTCGTAAAGGTCCAGTGTGTGGGATTTAGTGGGATCTATTAGTATCATTCATATCATTAGTGTAAAATGAGCCTTGGCTCTACAGAGGACCTGTCAAATTTGAAGATCATCATTAGATTGCCCTACACGCTTGGAAAGGAAGGGGTGAAGTGATGGGTATTCAGTTGGTTACTACTAGATGTCACTAAAATGTACGAGCTGGTCCTTTAAGAACCAGCAAGGAGGCATCCAGAGGGAGCATGTAAATACACTGCTAGAATACAAGAACACGAGTACTAAATACATTTAATGGGCTATGCATGAGTGAGAATTATTCAAAGGACTTTTTACGTACAGTTTTTAATATGCAGATGAACAAACTACTGTCATGAATCAATACAAGCAATACAGACCCTTGCAGCTAAAATATACTAATTTTGCTTTGAGGCAAGAGAAAAACGCTGTGGCAGCATAAATAACAGTCTTAAATAACGAATGGCTAAATGTCCACATTAAAAAATATTTTGTAGATTTTACTGAAAACTTGTCTGTGTTACGACATGTTTTATCCAAAGTCTCCTTGTGTTCTGCATTATTGACAATGTCAGCTAAATATTGCTGTTTGGAATAAACTGTTGAAACAAATTATTATACTACAGGCATTCCTTATATCTCTGGTTAAAGTCATAGAACGCAAAAAGGAGTCTAATGATGTGATACAGACTGCTTTAACTTTGTTATTATACTGTGCATGTAATAGCACTTTTCTGATGTTTTTCCAGAAACACTGATAATTTGGTAGATGGGTTGTTGATCAGATTCACTGAGCTCAGCTTGCATCAGCTTGTTACTTAGGTTATTATTATGATTTGCACTAAACCAGAGGTCAGACGAGCTTCAAATTAAGCCCAAAATTAGTAGGCCAACTCAATAATCTTGCTTTGTGATACAAGCCCAAGGTGGCGATGCTCCATGTAGTTCTATTTGAAACCCAAGTTTGTCTGTGTGCTCGCACTTAGTGTCTGCCTAATTTCATGCATCTGCCTGCCTAGGAACAAGTCTTTTTACCACAGCATCAAACGTGTCCGTATTCACTCACCAGGCCACGCTTATACGTGGGTCCAAGTAGTTGAGCTTGGAGGTACCCAGTGCAATCTGTTTGTTTTCTTCTCTGTCAGTCGCCTGCACCTCCATCTTTAGCAGCTGCTCCTCACAACGCTTCACTGCTGCCTTCTTCCGCTCCACCAGCCTGACAGAAAATAGACACAAAGGCAGGTGAAATAGAGTCAAGAAACCTCTGGTAGATCTATGGCAGGAACTGTTCAATGTGCATCCTTTCCACAGTCAGGGCAGGCAAAAATAAGTGTGTTTCCCTCAGTATTCAGCGTTATACAAAGACAACTGTTGTAAATTAGAGGCTGTGCAAAAAGTCTTAACCAATGGATCTAAAAAAATGTGTTAACAGTTAAACAATTTCAGGGCTCAGGGTAATAGCTGGGTAAACAGCTCCATATACCACTGTTGGATTTTTTTTTCCTGGCTTGAATTCCACAAATGGCTGACATTTTTCATTGAAAACTCTCAGCTGACATCCAGCAGAGTCAATTGTTCCTTTTCTAGGTGCCCCTTAACACTACATAATGTTCTCCCGACATCTAAATATCCAGTGAATCATGAATACAAAGCGCGCACATACAAAAGCAGAAGTCCATTGTGGACGTCATACTGCACTGCACTAACAGTGTTCATATTTGCTTTTTGGCTCCAGGCACAAACACAAATTTTAACTGCAGGGAGTTCATTTGTGTGAGATAACAGCAGGGCCACCATGACAGCTAATGTAATTTCAAGTTCAAGATCTTACACTTCCTATAGCATTCACCCGCAGCTCATTACTCACTGTGAAGCGATTATCTAGATTGTTTGGAGGCACCTGAACCTGCAGGGTACCTTTCTATTGGTACTCATGTGTTCTGTGCACCTTGGGATTTAGTCTCTATTGAACAGGTGCTTGTATTTTAAGATTTTTCTCACTCATTGTTATATGCTTTAATATCCACAGCTTGCCTTTTTATTTTTTTTACTTTAAGACTTACGTCTGTAGCTTGGGGTCAGAGCTGCCTTTGGTCTTGGCCTCCTTCTTGGCCTGTTTCAGCTCCGTCTTTGCTAGCGCCAGCTGCTCCTTTCGAGCATCAATCTGGGTTGGGCACATAAGGACGTGGGCATGTTTTTAATATATGGATTACTGTTGGCTTCAAAATGCAAGGGCCGGCAGGATAACATAACTGGTCTCTTTTAATTAAGCCTAGTGACACAACATTATCATCCTTACTAATGCACTCTAAGGGAAATGTTAACGAATGACAAGGTGTTCAGGTGCTCTTACCTTGGCCTGAAGGTTAGCCATAGACTGATCAAAAGTCTTTGGCGGTGCCCGCTGGTGGTTACACAGAATAGCGACTGCTCTGTTAGCCCTGTTGTAGGACAGCAGTTTCTCTGCCACACTGTCTGCCTCTTTAGGGGGTGACACAACAGTCATTTGTATTTAAACAGGAAAATCCTGCTGAGAACACATATGTGACCAGACTTATGCATAGACATTTAAAAGATGAAATCATTCTTGTGTCCCTAATGTCATTCACACGCAGTTTTAACACACACACACACACACACACACACACACACACACACACACACACACACACACACACACACACACACACACACACACACACACACACACACACACACACACACACACACACACACACACACACACACACACTATGGCCAGATGACAACCAGCAGATTTGCTCTCAGTTGGCAATCCACAAATGAGAAGTGCAACACTTCTATCTCTGAATGGAAACTGTGGCCGAGGCAGCATCCAATAGGACCCTGATAAGAGCAAAGCAGCACTGGGTAAAGTGATAATGTACACCTGCCATGGCTGAAAAAGCTGGCTGATGTCAGGGTATCTTTAATCAAGCAAGCTAAAAATAAAATAAAAGTCTTATCATCGGACCGCAGGACACAAGCAGCCAGGTAATAAGGCCACGATAAGGGCCAGACTGATAAAAGGCTACAGTATTAAAGCCAGTGGTACGGCAGCTGAGGAGTGTGAGCCAGTGCTCTAAAATGCTGTTTATGTCATGTCAGACTGCTTTATAGCACAGCCCGTGTGTGAGACTTACTGTTTGTGAGCTCTTTGAGCTGCTGCTGTAAAGTGATGGAGGCATTGTATGTCCTGAAGACCTTCGCAGTCAGACCTGGCATGAGAGAACTCAGGTGCTTGTTCAGCACGCTTGTCTGCAATAAGAAATGGGAAGGCGAGGGACAAAGAGGAACAGTCAGAGCAACACATTCACATCAACAAATCCATCGTCGTCCTCAAAGCCATTGCACAAACTCTGCCACTAGGTGACACTGTGGCATTGTACCACCGTCGTGTCTCCGGAGCCTGCAATATACCATAACAAATAAAACACAAACTTACCAGCTCTGCCTTCATTATCATCATCATCCATTACAGCAAGGAGATTAAAAAAGATCACAGTACGATTCCCCCTCTGACATTTCTGCAGGTATTATAACAAGTTAGCGCTGTCAAAGCCAGTGCTTAGATATCCATTAGTTCCTGTCAAATGGCTGCTGCAGCTTCACCACAACAGCATGGGAACAAAACCGAGAGTATGGGCACACACCACTGCTGGGAAAGAAAAACAAACAGCACACTCACTGCACACACACTGATATGAGGTGCAAACATGTGGACTTGAGAGGCAGATAACACATGGGTTTCTAAACACAGGGAGGGGAAGCACAAAACGTCCATAGAAGTTCGCTGGTGAGCTCACAGCCAAAGGAGGACTAATTGGGACAATTCTGATGAAGATTACAATAATTATGTGGTTGGATTAATCAGAGCAGGGTCAGAACCCTGTCTGGGGCCACCGGCTTGTAGGAATATATGTGTGTGTGTCTCACACTGCAGGAGCTTTTTAGAGACAGGATGAGGAAGGGTCTGCATGTCCATATACACATGCATGCAGGTACACACATCCACATGCACACACAGTTGCTGTCGTGCTTGCCTTGCTAATGAGATAACAAACTCTGTCCTTGCAATGCTAATGGAGGCGTCTGAGGGGCAGGTGGCATAGCTCTCACACCTCTCTTAGCATGATGTTATTGTGTGTGTTTGGCATTATAACAACTAGCTATTAACAGTAGCTGTGATTTCCTATCCAGAATACAGCTTGGTTTACACTGGACTTTCTCAGTAATACAATGTAAGAAAGGTTGGTGGTGATGGTAAATAATGCCTGGGAGACAAATACTGACTGTCGCAATTGGGAACTTGCTAAATGATGACCTGTTTTTCATTCTTGGCAGAGTCCATTTTGTGTGTCTCTGCATCAGTTATATATAAAGGCAGCTCATAGGTAACACAGTACACTGTAGATAGTAATTTAGTATATTTGAATAGGAAATCCCAGTGAGGTTACAATTAACCTGAAACTGCAGACAGTGTGTGTACTGTAGCTCTAATGATGTGGACTCTGGAGAGGAGGCTTCCAGACAAGCCTGACAAACGGCTGCTTTTTCAGCTCAGCTCAGATCAGCCACTCACATTTCAGCATTGTGTGTGTGTGTGTGTGTGTGTGTGTGTGTGTGTGTGTGTGTGTGTGTGTGTGTGTGTGTGTGTGTGTGTGTTGAGCAGTTTGGAATCCAATATATAGGAGCACCTCTTTCTCCCTCTCTGCAATGTCATTCATTATAATTAAATGTCTGCAACGCTGAATGCTAACATACTGTATATTTGCATTTATGAGCTCCAATGTGCACTATATATTTCTGCAAAATCAATATAACTGCATTTCTGTGTTTGGCATTTTGAAGTTGGTCAGAAACAGGACAGAGTGGGACAGAACAGAGTGAGACCCCACAAAGTCCTCAGCTGGTTATAACCCAGGATGTTACACTTAAATGAGCCGACAAGATACAATGAATTTAAAAGAAGAAAGACATTTCCAAGGTCTCATTTTGCCTACATGTTACTTGTTTATTAATCTCGTTAAATTGCAAAATACATAAATAGATCCCATCTCTTTCTTCATCCTGTAAATCATTCAACTATTTAAACTGAGTCTCACCTAGGTTATATAAAATTACCACTTTAGAGCGATCAAATCAGATTCTAGAGACTCTTAACTCAACCCCATCCGCATAATGTCAAAAATTTTGTGAGGCTGCTGAAACATCTTGAACTTTCTGCAAGCAACAATTAAGCAAAACTTCATGCAACGATTCAGCAGCGGTATGGACTACAACACACAGAACAACAATGTGTGGAGTCTAAAACTGTCTCTGCAAGTTTAGGACAAAGTGATTGTTTGGGCCTACTGTGGCCTACGTCGTCACCACAGATGCCCGTGTGAATGTACTGGTGATGTCTGGACACAAAAATCTGATCTGATCACTTATAAATAACAGTGCAGACACTCCATTTTTCAGGTCTGACTGAAGAAACAAATCTGATTTGCCTGCTAACTGAAAACAGCCTTTTTATGTGAACAACGGACCTCCACACAATTAATGTCTTTGATGAGAGGAAGTGTGTGCCATTATCTCAGCTAGTACAATTTCTGTGCCTCCTCCCTCTCTTTGATACATGACTTAAATTACTGCAGTAATATGTGTGATACAGCTTTGCACTGTATGTGTCAGACATTCACAGATATATAATAATACATGTAGATACCACATTGCACACTGCTGAACATCCATATGGCATGGATCTGAACAGCTACAGACCAGTTTCTTTAGAGCCAACTGACACCCTATATTTCTGAAAATATTCATTTAAAACAAAGTTTGCCAACCTATTCAAGGAGTCTGTCATATAAACCAGTTAAAAAGTTAACACCATGCTCACCAGTCAGGGTAGCGTATCTCACAGGCTGATAATTAAATACAAGTAGGAGTTTGCAGAGTATGCTGTTTATTGATTTTCCAGCCTTGCCTGAACTATGACGTTGTAAGTTTAAGATCCAACATCGCTCTCTTGCATTGAATTGTGGCAAATATTAGAAAAATGTTGCTTATATTAGCTATCACAGTGAGAGACAGATAAGCCAAGTGATCAAGAAAAGTACCCAGTATTTTGAAATTGTGCACCTCGAGGCCCATGTCTGATTTTATGAACTAGACAAGACACATGCTGTGTGTAAATCTGCCTCACAACAATTACTAACTACATTAGCAGTTTTCGCCTGAAGCTATCATCTCTAATCATAAAGAATACAGCGAGCCCAGTGCTGTTAACTTTGCCTTCCAACTCAGAGGGGAATGCATGCAGCAGATTCATGTTTGTAATGTTTGCCCTTTTTTAGGATTTTTGTAGATTACAGCATATGTGTAATGCACTGCAGATAGATTTGTTTTGTTTTCTGTCATGTTAATGTACTGGAATGGGGCACACAGACACTGGTTATTAATTGAATTGTTGACCATTGTCTTATTTGAAAAAAAGGACTTTCTCAATAAAAAGGGATTTAGATTTAACTTCATTTAATGTCTTTACTGATTGGTCAGCTGATCTAACGAGAGATTAAACAGTTGGGCAGACTTTTTTGATATAGCTTATCACAACTACCAGTTGATCAGGAATTACAGCACCAACGGCAGCTGTTTACAATTATTCATAAAATAAAAATGACTGAATCAAGAATCAATCACTAGATTTACTCTCCTCCTCTCCTCTTTTCCCTTTCAAGCATGTGTCAGCTCCTGCAGGAGCATTTGAGATGAGCTATGAGATGCAATAAAATGCGCAATCATAAAATAATGTGATAAATCCAACACTTTAGAATATGTAAGAGAACTTAATTGCAAAGTGTTGCAGCAGCACACAAAGCTTCCGTTCCTTGTTGGTTGTTTTTTCCTTTTACAATACAATTAACACATATTTTTAGACGGTAATGTGGTGTGATTAGTGAGAACAAATAACAGTAATCCATACATAAATTACAAAATGTAAAAAGGAATCAGCTAACTTAAACAAATTACATATATCTAAAGAATACAACCCACTTGTGTATCTCACATTTTTTTACAGGCCTATATTACAGCTTTTCCACCAAAGTCTACACAGGTTTTTTTTTTTTTACAGGCCTATATTACAGCTTTTCCACCAAAGTCTACACAGGTTTTTTTTTTTTTTTACATGGGTACATCAGCTAAAAAATGCCTATTGAGCCCATTCTTCCCCCAGACAAGGCAGCCTGTCAACTGTAACGTTGTACGACACAGACATCATGTTTCACGTCACCAATGCACCGGAAACGGTTGTAACAGAAAATAAAAACAATAGACCCATTGAGAAAGAATCATCTGTGTAACGATGGATCAATTACTCTGAGTATCACAACCCCGCGAAATGACACGTTTCACTATCACGACTTGAGCCGTTCGTTCCAACAAAATTTGGAGAGTCTAGAAGAGCCGCACCATTAAATAATTGTATTCCCATTCAGGTTAGCTGGGTGCTAAACCAGAAGTTAGCAGGTTCAGTCAGCGGAAGTCTCTAGTGCGTACGCTCCATGGGCCCCACAATGCGGAAGCCATGTGGGGGACCGTCGAGTCATTTTGGCTTCATGCACCACTAAGCAGCTTTCAAAGAAATAAATCGGAGGTAGGTCAATAGGTCCATGGTTCCACCAGGACGTTTAGATCAAAGCCATGCCAAGCCGATAAAAAGGTCTACTGCAGAGTCAACTGACCTGGGTGTAAATGCAAAGTTTACACATTGCCACTGCACACAAAAGCCTGATCTTTGCGGGTTTAAGTGGGATTTTTAACCAGTGGAAAAGGGGTAAATGATGAACATTATATGTAACGTCACTGACATCACTTAAGACCACCACGATGGAACCAGGGATTTTTCATTTTGCAGCTTTGGCTCCTCTATCCTCACATCTCGCTCACAGATAGAGACAGAGAGAGATGTAAGGGAAGCGGGACACTAAGCTGAATGAAAAGCACCCGCTCTCCGTCCACCTCCTGCCTACCTTTTTCCAGCTATCATCCGCCTTCTCCCTCCTAACCTCCCCTCACCTGGACCAGCTGTCACTTTCCTACCACTCCGTCCGACTGCCTCATCACCCCCCCCACACACACATACACACACTTTCCCTCTCCGCCCTCTCAGTGGCCTGGCCTTTCTGTGTGTCAATCAGTCTGCCCACAGCAGCCATTACCATTCCACCTCCAACACACTCTGACATTTCCTGACACACTAGAGGGCAGAGAGCACAGGCACCGCACTCCTTTCAATTGCTCCATCTCTACATCCCGTCCTGGATCTTCTTATTCCTGCCTGTCAATCTTTTTACATCAACACGTGGGCTGGACTTTTAAACCTTCTTAGGGCTTTCTTATCTGCATCTCTTTCTCCTCCGTTTCATTAAACCCCTCTCCTCTAATTACCATTCATCTGTTGCATATGTTAACACCTACAACCCTCCTCTTTGAAAGTGTATCACAAGATGATACATTTCTTAGCAATGACAGCACTTAACCCAAGGTCACATAAGGCTGTGAGCAGCTCCTGCAGTTGCCTGGTTTTCACTACATGAAACCTCTTCATTGCGCGAGTCTGGATATTTATCCCCGACAAGGACAACCTGTTAGCCTGGAGCATAGGCTAAAATAGACAATAACGCTGTTGATCTTGTTTTATAAAGACTGAGTGCAGGATGGCAAGCCCTCCGTCTCCCTGTGGTGGACTAACCATGTGTACAGCTGCTGCATTCTGTGTGGCCTTGGTGCCTGCAGCCAGTCTGCTTTTGGTTGAGAGGACGCCAGATTTTTACGTGTGGAAATTCATCCGCCCAGCATGTTCACTTTCAATTTCCACTCGTGCAGTTTCATTTTTATCTTGCAGCGTCCATCCCCCCTCTCTTTTGAAACTCCTTTTCAGCTCTCAGTCCCCCCCACTCCCAATATCCTCCCCCCCTTCTCCTCACCTCCCGTTTCTTCACTTTACTCCTTTCATCTCTCCACACCAATGGCTCATCCTCATTCAATCTCATCTCTTACACCTAACAATTTAGTCCCTGCCTTTGCCTTACTGCTGCTTTTCGTCTCCAGAAAACATTAAAAAAATGTAATTCTATTTTGCTTTCACCATCTTTTTCTGCCTTTTCTTCGAATATTACTCACCTCAAGGGAGGTTCTCACATTTTACACAACCTAAGACAAATTCAGGTACTCCTGTACACAAAGTTAGCAACTATTCAGAGCATTCAGAGGCAGTTTTACTCATACTTTTTCCTTTTTTAATCTTTTTTACCAATTCTTTGCTTTTTACACCAAAAACGTAGTGCAACAGCTTCCCCAGAATCGCTGAAAACATTTGAACTGAAGGGGCAAAACACTGAGGCAATTATTAAGACACTTACATTAAGGCGGTCGAAGAGTTCATCTCCAGGCTGCTTGTTCTCCAGGAACAGCTTGAGATTCTTAAAAACCTGAAAGATATACAGACAAATTTGTCACTATAAACATTAGAACAAACTGGGTCAGTTTAAATATTTTTCTGTGAAATTGCATTCAATAACTTCAATTGAAAAAGCAGAAAGTAACAGTGATGGTCTGGTCTGATAGTTATGGTCTGAAACACCATAAATGCTGAAGCTGCACACGTACAAATACAATTGTAATTCACAAAACTCAAGAACTGGTGCGTGTGTATGTTTGTGTGTGCGTGTGAGCGTGAAGTCTGACTTAATTTGTCCATCTCAGAGCAGAGCCAGAGAAGTAAAACTGGCACAGTTACATATGACATTTCCAGCCACTGTGGGTTCCACAGATGCACTGCTCCCCTAATAAACTTGTAAAAATATGCAAGACACCAATTAATAGCAACAGATGTGTTGCTTTATATAACACACTGACATATTCACTGGCGGATGTGTGTGGCAATGTTGTTCCCCTTGGCAAATACACTGAAAATATGAAACGTAAAGTGCAAGTGCTTTCTGGACGAAAATGTAAATCAGTGTCTGTCTAAATGTCTCAGAGAAGCAAAATCACCAAAGTGACGTCACCTAATTGGTTTAGTTATGTGTTAGGTGCGTGTATGTGTCAAGGACAAAAATAACCATTTGAAAAATAATTAAATACATTCTCAGCAGCCTGAATAAACCTACCACAATACGCATTTATGCATGTGCAGGTGTCTCGACACACCAGGCGATTTGATAAAAACATTCAGTGTTCTCACTGGTGTTCAAATTGAGTAATAACTGGGTACCCGTCTTTCAAACTATAAACACAGACACCAAAGTGCTGATCAGTCGTTGCCTGGGTGTTCGTGGCTGTGAAGGCCACACACATGTTCATGTAGATATTCAGCTGATGTTACTTTCTTTCCATTAAATCAGATTACAGTACTGGCCATCTATATCACGCATATCAGGGCTCCATTTCATTGCCATGGTTGTATTCTTTCCCTGCAGTGTCCAATGTTCTTTGCCTCCATTTTCTTTGCAGAGGCATAAGATTGCATATCAGTATGTATGAGCCAAATATATAACCTTAAGTATTAGATTAAATAATTTTAAACCCCACCAGATGTTAGAAATGGAAATTCCTTCCTTCCACCCTTGTTCGGTTTCATTCCATGTGACATTTTGCAGCAATCTCACTGATTTCCCTGGGAATTGAGGATGCAAAAATATGCAAGGGACTAATTAATTCTAGCTAATGTGTTGCTTTTGAATACACTCATTTGAATAATTATATGTTCTGCCAAGAACAACCACAAAACACTTTGGCTGTCAGGTGCTAACATTTCTTTTTCTATCTCTGGAATAGGAGATAGCATGGGCTAACACCAGACTAGGGGGTGGAAATTTTCATATGCATACATTCACGCACAAACAAATGTGCCAGCTGTTTGACAGATTGAAGACAAGTTTACAAAAAAAAACAACTTTCCAGACAGATTTGTCTTCATGTACTTTGGCACTGGCTAACCTGCTCATTAGAGTACACATCATCATTGACTGTAAAAGACAAAGTAACTGAATTACTGTAATTAAAGCTATAAAAAAATAGTTCAAAGTTTAACATCTGAGTCAACATTCAAATGCTGTGCAGGCTTTTATTTTTTCTCTGTTTTTGCACGTCTATTCATTCTGTTTCAGTTTAGTATTTCGGCACACTTGAAGATCAGGATTAAGCTACACCAATATTATATTTAAGCATTATACTAATTCTGGGATTAGCTTTAAGTGGTGACTGCAAAGGATTGTCTGCAACTAGCGTGATCCAAACATTTCCAATAATAAGAGCACCAAGTCCAAAAGTAAAAACGTATCAAACTTTATCACTACCGAAATTAAAACATGTTTTTATCTAATAAAATACTTTACTTCTATACATAATTGTGAGCATTTAACCTTTCAAAAACAACTACATGTACATGCATTTATGTTTGTACAAGTATTTACTTTGATGAAAGTTATGAGTTTAATTAATTAAAAAAGTTGATTTGATAACAGAAAAAGATTAACTCATTTAATCTGATTTATCACTTAAATAAAATTCAGATTTTTTGGGTGATGGCATTATAAAATGGCAAAGAAATATTCAGAGCTTCATTTGAAAAAGTTCAATAGAAGCTTTGAATATTAAAAAGAAAAAGACATTTGGTACAGCCCTGGCTGCAATACTTACAATACTAAGTCTTTCAAATACCAATGTTGGCAGCCTGGTCTTCGGAGTTTGAACAGAAAGTCTGGGTGTGAACTGAAAGGGTTACATTTTTAGAGGGCAGGTCTGATGAAAGAAGCTACAGCGTTGTATCATGGGAAATGTAGGATCCAGTGTTTTTAGAGCTTGACCCGAAACAGGGACTGAAATTTAGGTTATCTCTGCCTCTGCTGCTTCAATTAAATAACCTTTTGTTGTCCCTTGCAAGTTCCTCATCTTTATGGAAAGGCAATGCTAAATGGTTGGAATACACCTTTAACAGTAAATACCTGAGGACATGGACCAGCCTGAATTTAAACTAAAGTGCTCTGGTTTGGCTTGTGTTTAAAAGTGCATGGCATCTTTTTTAAGTCACCAGGCTGTCTAATCCTCAAGTGTTCCACTCTGATGAATTCCTTTGAAGGTAATATTAGCCTGCTAAAACTTCAGTAACTCCTGTTTTTAATGGACCAGTTGTTTATATACTGCTGTCATCAGACTATCAATGAAAAAAAAATCAAGTCTATGTATATGTACTATCAAACTTTTTTGTCACAAGCAGTTTCCATATTATGACTAAGTAGGGCTGAAAAATCAATCAATGTATTTGTCAAAATTGCATTATGGCTAAGCCGAATATCTATATAGTAGGAGCTGCATTTTTCTGACAAAAAAAAAAATAAAAAAAAATCATTCCCCCTAATCTTGAACCTTATTACAATTGTAATATCTATCAAAACAATTACAGTATGATTATTTTACCATATTGCGCAGACCTACTACTACATACCAATTATGGAGTGTATTCAAACTGCTCTGAAGTTTAGACGGAGGATGTAGTAGAAGAATTCCCCTACATGAACACATAATCTAAGAGAAGCAGATTGAAGTGGCACTTCAACAGTTCCTACAGACAGACAAATTAAACCAGCACAGCCACAGGAATCCAATCTACAACTGTGCCCCGCGGACATTTCTCAGTTCCCTTCCTGCCTCAGGCTCTGTGCATGTTGATATGTATGCAAGTGACCTTCTCTGCAGGGGCTTCTGCCAAAACCCAAAGGGCAAAACCTAGATTATTATAATGAAATACACTGATTTCGAAATTGCAATGAACAGTCTAGCCAAGGTTAGTTTCTTTGCTGAGTTCTTCTACTGAAAATGAACAGATTTGCCTTGTTTTAACTACCATCGTTCCAAGTCCATACAAATGCATGAAAGAAAGAAGGAATGAAAGTGTGTTTCAGGGAGTGTTTTTTTGCCCCTTTACCTTCCTGATGACAGGGACCTTGTTGTAGTAGCGAATGCAATCTTTACCCAGGAAGTCAAACTCCACCACACACTCACTGCCGTCCAGTAGCTCATGGAGGGTAATGTGCTCGACGCGTAGCGAGCAGCAGCCCACCGTGTCTGCCGTCTCTCCCTCCTCCTTCTCATTACCAGCTCTCAGTGCCAGCTTATTTGGGGGTCAGAAGACGCAAGAAAAAATTACACATCAAAATCTTCACGCATTCTCCCAGCACTTTCCCACCATTCCCCCAAAGCAGAACAAACATGTGCCAGTCAGATGACCATTTCACGGACATCAATGAAATAAAAATAGTGAAAACTACGGAGTAAACAACACTGATTTCAAATTCAAAATAGTCTTTGCCATGAGCCAAAAGCAATCATGCATTTGATCTATCATTTCGATAATTAGCTTTGGGTCACTGGAAGAAAATGGCTACATGCAATCCATTTTTCTCCTTGCAAATCATCTTGCGCTCATCCATGTGACAAAAAGCAATTAAGACGCATTGCATTGATTTCCAACATGTTCACTAATCACTAAGGACAATCTGTGAAACCAGCCACAGTGTATTTTTAGTATTGGTGTAAAAGTGGCTGTCCCAATTGCTGCATCTTTACTTTGGTGTTTTCCTTTGACCAGTGGCTCCAAACAAACCTTGTCTATGAAGTAGAGAGCCACAGCTCTTTGCCGTGTTCCCATGTGTTTTGATTTCAGATCTTGCATGTACTGGTTACGGATGTCGTCCACGCACGACTTCAGTTTCCGAGCAATCTCATATTTCTCCCAGTCTTTCTCTCCCTGCATTCATGGGAGAAAAAAAGTAAAGAGGGATGTAGACAAAGAAAGGAACCCTGGGCCCTCCCTGCTAAGTGTTAATTTCACTGAACATGAAGGTGAGCAAAGAGACAGTGAGAAGGAGAGATAACATTGGGGGAAACAGTATAGAGAGGAAGTAGGAGAAAACATGAAACTAAATAACAACAAGAAACACTTTTCCTTGAAGAGCCTCAAAACAAATCATTATACAGCATGGTAATGATTACATGAATGCAGGTGGTTACAAAGGTAACACAGTAGAAAACCAATATAAAGACACAACCTCAATAACAAAATTATTTTTGCTTGCTGCTTGAATATTGCAACCATGACAAGATTAAACCCAGCATCAATGAACACACACACACTTTCATAGAAGCTAACAGGGGAATAACTTAACCTTTACACATGAAGGATGAAAAGGAGAAGGTGGAAGAGTGAGTAAATGGAGGAGGCTGAAAGAAGTGAGAGAAGTGGGAAGAATAAGGAGTCGTCACACTAGGGCTGTCAACAAATATTCTAAATTTGAAGATATATTTGAATATTTTTTAAAAACGGAGATTCGATTGTGAAAATTAATATCTGACTGTGGAAAAAAACACATCAGCGGCTGCTTTGCGAGTGGTCGCACTGCATGACGGGTCAGGGACAGGTCACAGGAGTCGCACTTGCAAGCGTCACTCACTGCTGAAAGTGAGACGCAACAAACACTGTGGCAGATACAGATGGCAGAGAGAAAAACCAAATGGCAGAAAATTCAGAGCCCAACTCAGCAGCAGAGAGAGTGGTTTGGACTCCAAGCAACCTAAAAAGCCCCGTTTGGAAATACTTCGGATTTTGGTCAGTAGAAGGCAAAAATGCAGAGCCTCGAGATAAAGTTGTATGCAAGCTGTGTAAGCCATTCCACAACTAGCAACATGAGGGCACATCTCGAAAATGTGCACCTAAATGAGCATGCCATGAACTGAACACGTCTGGAACTCCAACTAAAACAGCCACGTCTCGACTCATATTTTTCACCGCCCGCCACAAGCTCTTTGTCTGCAGCACCACAAGAGGTGTGCATGAGGAAACTTGCTTCGTTCATATGCAAGGACATGAAGCCGATCAGTATCGTTGATGGCACGGGCTTCAGAGAGTTTTGTCAAGAATTGGAACCGAGGTACCGTATCGCTAAAATACCTACACAAGTAGTTATATCTCGTATCAGTTTGTCCTCCTGTTATTGACATAATGTGCAAATATAGATATTCGAATGGTTCGGACCTATGAGTTTTTTTCAGAGCGAATATTCAAACGCAGTGAAGTGCACGGGGGGGGGGGGGGGCAGTCGCCCTCCCCTCGTGGCCCAATTATTGAAAAACGCGCGCTAAAGTGCCCTCTTGGGAGCCAAAACGCACGCTAAGGTGCCCTCTTGGTTGACAAAACAAGTGCTAAAGTGCCCTTTTCAGTGGCGAGAACGCGCTGTATTTTCGCCCCTACCCTTCAAAAAGTCTGTGCACGCCACTGTTCAAACGTCATTTTGGAGCAATTTTGACAGCCCTACGTCACACATGCATCTTCTTCCACATGCATAGTCTTGGAAAATTTGTGTAGCAAAAAGCAGTCTGGAAATTATGATTTGCCAATAGGCAGATATTAACGACAAGTTTATAACTTACACCTTATGGTGAATATGAGTTGTTACCATCAGGACAAAGCAAAAGAAAGCCTTGAGATATGAGGTGTGCATCTCTTGCACTTTTATATATTCACAATTATATTCTTTATTGTTGGTAGTGATGCAATGTACTTTGTTAAATGCATGTCTTTGACTGCAACTGTTGTAATGTTGTGGTTGTTTTTGTTTGACAACTGCCACGGACGCCAAAATAATTTTCCAAAAGGATAATAAACTAACTGAAAGCCAGCTGTTGGCACATGTTTTCAACATTAGTTGCAGGAAAAATAGATAATAGCCTGTTTTCCAGCACAAAAAACTGGATTACCCCTTTACAGCAGTGTGAACCTGTCTGGAACACAAATTGAAAATATGCTTGAAAAATGAATGGAATCAGGCTGTGAAATGAAGATTTTCATCCATTATAGTCAGCCCGTGGGCATTTTCTGTCGAAGAAACCTAATTTCTGTTAAGTTACACTCATCATAGCTGTGGAGGGCCATACTGCAAAATAGGCTTTACATTTTTATCAGTTAAGTAGAGAGGCTGCTATGGTAACCACAGGCTGGTGGTACGTTCAGCTGCTTGTACTATATGAGTGTTGGCCAAATCTTATTATCTGAGGACTCAACCTTAGAAGGTAAAGTGCTGACTCAAAAATGAGTGATGCAAAGTTGTATCACTTTGACAGTGCCTGCCTATCCCTGAACTCAAGCAAAACACTAACAATACTACTATGTCATCATTTAGCATTTAACTGGTTATGATGTATGTGCCAGTCCTACACATGTAGGAGCATTTGACCTGTACCTTGAGTTTTGAATTGGCATTGAGCATGATGTATTTAATGGAGCCCTGGATGTTCTCGGTCCAGCTGGCCAGCCATGTCACAGTGTTGTCATGTCTAACCTCCTTCCAGCGGTGACCAGCAGGCGGTATGGGGATACGACCCTCTCTGTCAATGAAGAGTGAGACCAAGAATGAATGCGTGTGTGTGTGTGTGTGTGTGTGTGTGTGCATGTGTGCGTGTGCAGCAACAGCATTAGAGTACAAGCTAAATCCTTCTGTAGAGGCTCAAGCTTGATTTGATGTTCCGCTTTAATATACCATATTTCTCGGTTACCTGAGAAAAACCCTTTCCTTTGTCAGAATCTGGACAATACACCATCTGTAGCATTGTATTGCCAATGCTTTTCTGTCAATATGGATATGCTTTGTCAAACTAGTGTAGTATACACTAGTATTGTATATTATAACCAAAAAAAAGAAATGATTTAAGGCTATTTGATACATTCTGCATCGAGGCCTTCTTTGCAGTGCATCCAGAGAGAAGGTCACACCAAGAGTGTGACAACTGGGTTTTTAGCAGCTAGGGTGACTGTTACTTCAGACCAGCCTTTACTTATGCATCACTACTCGATGACACAACTCTGTATGCAGTTTGATCCCTTCGCCCCAAGCTCACTTGCTGCAGTTAATGATGACATCCTCTGGTTGGATCCTTTTCTTCAGCATACCCTGTTTGGGATGCTCCCCTCTACCCCGGAACAGCCCTGGAGGCTCAATCTTAAAGTTGCCAATGCGCTCTTTGTGGTGGTCAAGCAGACAATAGCCATACTCATCCACAATCTTCTGGTTGGCCTCTTTCACAACCTAAAAGAAAATTAAACAAAAACTTTTAATATTCCATCTACAAACTAAATCATCAACCTTTAGACAATAACAGAAAGAGGAGTAGCGTGAGTAATGAACACAACAAAGGGGGGGGAAAAAAAAGCGTGAAACTTACCAGTTTCTCCTCTTTGGTCATGTTTTTCCTGGCTTCCACCTTGGCTTTATGCATAGCATGAAGCTCTCCAAAGTCACATTTTTCAAGATCCTGAATCAGTAACCTCTCTTCATGGGTCATTTCCTAAACAGAGTACAAACACAAAGTATTCAGCACTGAAGTGTGATCCCTTCTTGTGTCTAAAGTTATATCTGCATAAATGCTGCCATATTTGTATGGTACAGTTATAAAACAATGAGTCCATTGAACAATTAATCAATAAATCTTTTCAGTCATTAATCAAGAAAATTGAGACAAAGAGAAGAATCCCTCTGGAAATCTGTGACATTTTATAGATTAAACAATCATTCATCCATTTTCAGCTGTTTATCCTGAACTGGTTTCTAATTAATCAAATATATATACTTTTTTAAATTATTAATTGCAGCCCAACCATTCCGGGACGTCCGGGAAACTAAATCGCCTCAGTGATGGCACTAACAGTTCATTTTTGTTTTATTTAAAGTTATATAGTATTGAATGTTTCAGTGCATTTTTAAATCAAAGCCTCAATATTTATCGCAGGAGGTTTGCACATCCAAACACTTATGTGCCAAGACAAAAGTTGAAGTGAAGGCAGAAACAGGATCTTCACACAATGCGGCTTAATTCAATTTTAACAATTCACTACAACAATAATGCATCATAAAAACCTTATTAGAGGAACATGATCAATGCAGAGCAATGACCTTTTTCTTTTCATTACTCATCTTTATGGAGGCGGAGCAGACAGAAAAAGATTTAAGTGGTTCGTTATGAACGGCCAGAGTATAGACCATTTCTGCTTCGAAGGGCAACTGCTGAGCAGGCTAGAGAGTCTTAACACAGCGGTACATTGAAGGCAGCAGTAAAGCAGCATAGTTTCAACTGTAATTGTCAACTTTCAGAAGTTACAAGGTGTTACCCCATCAAAGAGGTCACTAACAGGACAGCACTGCAGAGTATTTCAGTGAAGGCCTTATGGATCATCTCAGAGGTCTCCGGTGTTAAAATGTCATCAGTCACTTTTAATATGGTCTACTGCCCTGGGGGCGAGAAAGTAATTGCTACAGAAGTGCAGGTCAACATTTTGGGGTTCATCTGCCTGTAAGGACAAAAAAAAAATCCCTTTTTGGAATTCTATTGTTATCAGAAACAAGCCAGTGAATACAGCTGCAACATAAGTCAATTCATTGATTAGACAATTAGAAGAAAATCTATCTTCAGTCTTTGATAATCGATTAAGTGCTTCACTCATTTTAAAAAAAAATTGCAAGCTTCTGAAATGTAAGGGTTTGCTGCTCTTCTTTGTGATTTGTGACAGTAAAGGAAGACTTTTTTTTGAGTTCTAGACTGATGTGCACACGTCACTTCGAGCTCTGGTAAATATATATCAATAATCCTTGTCATCAACTCAAGTATCGTCAGGTTTCTGCTCCTCTCCGTTCGGACTCCACTCCCGTAGAATGGTGTTAGAGAGCACAACTGTCAATGACAGCACAACGCAGGAAAGACTCCCACACTGCGCCGAATCAGTGAGTGCACATAAATTAGGTAAATGACTCAAAAATATTTTAGTTCCAGCTGGCAGTCCAGTTTGAAGGGGCGGATGTCATGTGTGTTAATTTGACGAGGACAGAATCGGATATATCTGACACTGATTGACTGGTCACCTGTCTTAGTCAGTCATGCCTTAAAAGTGATCTGGTCCAGGTAAGTTGTCAAGGTTCATGGGAGAATAGATGCAAACGCAGAAATATATCACTTTGGCATCTCATCTACCTCCACATCAGCACACATGCGCAAACACACGAAACTCTCTCCAGAGTCGCTCTGACAGTATGGACACGCAGTCAGTCTGCGTGTCTAAGCAAGACTGACACCCGACAGTGGGCGGGCACTGAGGGCAGTGGAGCGAGGAGAGTTTTTTTCCAGCTATAATAAAACAGTTTAATTGGATTTGTTCATATGCAGGGGAGCTACTTGTATGGATTAGCATACCAATGCCTTCATACAAATCGTATTTTCAAGTGCATTGAGCACTAAGCAGCGCAAAATTAATTCTGCATGATACGCCATGGGGCTTGGCACTGTGTTTTCTCTACACAGAGGACACCCTGATAGACACCAGCAAGCAGGTAGCAGTCATACACACTCAAACACAAAGCTGGAATACAGACAACTAATACTGTACTTTGGATGTTATCGGGCAAAGGCTTCTGGAGCTGACATTGTGACAAGCTGACACTGCATAATTCCTCTGTATTAAAGTCTTGACTAAGACAAAGTGCCCATGTACATAGAAAATTATCCATAGCTGACAAAGCTCTAAGTCATCACTCATGCTAGCAGCATTAAGGAATACGTTCACATTCAGACATCTGACAAAACTGTAGTAAGGCACTGGCATCTTTGATTGGAATTTTTAAAGAGTGCGTTTACATGTAAAGATTTTTCACCTCATTTCATTTGATAGTTGTTTTGAAAGAAAGTAAAAATATTTAATACTTTTTTGTTTTTTTTTTCCAGGATGGATGGCGATGATGTAATATATCTTTCTGAGGCCAAGATTAATAACTGTAATGTGATGATGGTGAAACAAAGTAGACTTGGTGCTGTACCATAACACCAGACTACAGAGCAGCTACTTCCCTCAGGCTGTGAGACCCCTTAATTAATCCTCAGAACTCAGGCGTCTCATTTGCTTATGTAGGTCACACAGAGTCATCTGAACTGTTTCATTACCAGTCCCAAGTTCCTTGTAGTGTGTTTAATACTAGGGTTAAAGGGATCTTCAGGTGTCAGCTTGCTTTACCTTCCTCCAGTCTTTAAAGAAGTTGTCCCGAAACACTTTCTTCGTGCTGTACTCATGGTCCAACATCTGAGCAAAGAACAATGCCACCTCCTCCGCTGCAAGGCTTAGCTTCACCTTCTTACCTGCAAACAGAGAAAACACAAGCATGTGATTTTAACCCAACAAACAACGACTCACCTTTGAAAGCTCAGATCAAAACCCAACAAGCTGTAACACCCGTCTCAGCTCCTCTAGGGTCTAGTCAGACTAATTCATGAATTTATAGAGGCTTTGCTCGAAGACAAGGGCAAAGATCTACATTCAGCCCCACGACTAAGACTGAAGTACAAACAAGAACATGCAAGCAGAGGAATTAACAGATCAAACCAACTCCCTGTGGGATTCTGGTGTCGCTGGACTGCTAAACAAAGCAAAAACGATTACAGTCATCAATCAGTGTTTGACCCAAAACACCTTTGGCGTCCTGAAGATCCGAATGTGGGTGTGTGTGTGTCTTGAGTTTGTGTGTGTTTTTACAATGGCAAGACCTCTTCAGTTTTATACACAGCTTTGTCCACTAGGCCTCTTAAGTTTAAGCTTTGCTGGAATAATGTGAAGTCAAATTTGTTAGACCTTCCAAATAAAAATGAGAGTTTCCTTTGATTTTGTGGTTATAATCATATTACATTTTCAAATTAATACAATAGGGCAGGGGTCTTGTGACTGTGAGGAGAAAGCAATGCAATTTAACAGTCTTGCCTTTTTCTTGAACTGAGATGACTCCTCTTCTTCACAACTACGCCGAGGCCCAATCGTCCTTACATATGCATTCAGGAAGACTAAAAGACATTTGACCTCTGGCTCATTTCACACAATCTCACAGCAGTCAGTGTCAAGTGAGTTTGATTTGAGAAATCGATATTTTCTTTCGAAATGTTTCTGTTGTTTTTCTGTTTTTTAAAAGGCACAGCACTAGGGGAGATTCAGGTGAATATATCAGCATGGAATATAATATTCAAAATTAATTTTGTTTTCATTGGTGTATAATTACTTAAAAAAAAAAAAAAAAAAAAAAGTTGAGTTCTTGTTACCTTTGAATGAGCCTTTTATACCTACAGAGAGCAGGTCCACTTCCATGGCGGAGTCCGCTATTTTGCACTGCCAGTTTTCTACAGTATCTCAGAACAGACAAACTGAACACTGGCTCTGGCGAAGGTCTAGGGGTATTGGTATGCTGCTGGTTGCAATCTTCAACCTCATTGCGAGATGCCACTAAATCCTACACACTGGACCTTTAATCATAAAGGCTTTAATATCATTAAGGTGATACTTGAAATAATTTGTGACATGTAACTGAGTCCTTAAACAATATGGTTTGTTTTACTTGTTTACTTGATGGAACTTATATTTTACAAATTCACGTGTCGACTTCATGTTACAATGTGGCGTTTATGTATTGTGCTGTATTACTATTTTTCTACCTCCCTAATTTTATCGCTACACTTGATCATAAATTAAACTTTTCAGAATTGTTTTCCATTTTTTCTTTTCTTTGTTATTTCTTATAGCCCAAATTAACCCATATTTTCACATATCAAAAAGTAATGTTACTGAATATTCCTGAAATGCATTTGCATGGTCTCAACAGCACCTGAGAGTAACCAGGATTATTACAGCTGTCCGCAAGTGAAAAAATGCAGGGGATGTCAAAAAGCACTGTGATTAAACCGTTTCAACCCTGTTTCATTCACTTTGACATATTCAGTTTCAGTGCTCAACAAACCATTATAGTAGAAATGAACGTTGTCTGGCAAAGGCTCGTAGTTAGCAGGGAAGTAGGGTCCATTGTGTTCGAGAAACTTCCACTTCACCCCATCTTCGTACTTCTCTTCCTCCCACCTGACAGAAAGCATGATGATGAGTAAAATAAAAGTCAGAACATGTATTCCAGAAAGTTAAAATTGCTTCTCTCTGCTTTCCCCAAGTAGTTTGTGTTTAGTGTGTTTAGTGTGTGTGTTGCATGTTGGTCCGGACAATGCAAGATGAAAAAAGCAGCATTTTTTTTTTCCAACCATCTCCAACGGCTTTGCTCCTCCTCCTCTTTCTTTTTGATCTTCAACTGCCTTGCCTCCTCAATTTCCTCTTTTGTCCTCTTGGGTTTTTTCGAGATGGGATGCTCCCCTTCCTCTTTCTTTACCATCTGTGCCAAGAAAAAACACTTAAGATGTGAATTCAAACGCTCCCATCATAAACTGCATTTGCAGAAAACTTCAATGCGAGCATTATTGATGGGAGACAGATTACCTGGGAAAGACAGCTGTTTACCTTTTCGGTTTTCTTCTTTGACTTCTTTTTCTCAGCTTCCCTGTCACTTTCTTCTTCCTGCTTATGTCGCTTATTTTTCTTCTTTGAGCTGCAGGGAACCGCAAGACAGACAGAATACTAATACACAATTTTGAAGGCTGGAAGCTCACTAACTACCAAATTTAAATATATACACACAAATAAGTGCATGTGTTGCAGATGCCAAAATAATTTTGTGAACCTCTAATATTAATATCTATAAGCTTACATGTAAAAAATGTTTTTATTTCTGGGCCAGTCCACATCTCAAACAACTGATCAGACTTACGATGGTGTAGCGGTGGAATGTGAAGGACCCTCCATGGGCTCATCCTTTATTCTTTTCCTTTTCAACCCCTTCTTCTTTTCTCTAAAGTCATCGTCCATTGGCTCTTGTTTCACTGACTCACTAAAGCACAAAAAGAAGAGAGGACAGTCATTGTCTTTATACATTATAAAGTTGAATGAACTCATTTTAAACCTGGTATTTTCAAATCAGAAACAGCTTTGCAGTCTCATGCAATTACATTTCTTTTCATGTTTTTGTAAAGACTGCTGCTGCAGCTTTAAAGTTAAAAATTACATAAGCTCTTGAAACTCCAGTTAACAAAGGTCAGGGTAATTTTTCAAAACAAATTTCAGGGCTTAAGGCTTAAGTATTCTGTTTTTTTTTTTATTTAGACCAAGAAAATCTGACTTGAGATGCTGATTTGAATTAGCCCCCACTCAATGAGCTAAAAAAACAAGGCAGAATAAAAGCTTAATGGCCCTTTTCAGTGCTGCCTGCCACACTGCTGGCTACCGAGTTAGGACAAAATTACCCTCCATCTGGAATAGAGGAAAAAAGCAACCTCAATTGTGACACTCTGACCACAAGAAATCATATATAATTATGGTGATCAAGTAACATTATCAAAACCATAATGATAATGACATGATTACAGCAATTAGAAATAAAAAAAAAAATAACTGCACAATTACAAGCTAGGATTTCCCTGCAGTGTGAGGAATGGGTGGTGGGTAGGGAAAAAGCCCAAATTAAGAAATCAACACATTAGTTGTGACTCGGCTAATAAAAGACAGTGTTCTCTTTTCCTCACCACACGCTCCAGTAGTGTGTACAGCTACAGGATTAACATGCATTACCTCTACAGTTTATACTTCTAAACATTTCTCTATTATGACGTGGTTGAATATTATTTCTAGCTTGAAAGATTCAAGTAACATTATATTAAAGTAACTGGTCTATACATTCATAGTATGTCCAATAGAGAGTCCCTAGTCCGTAGTCCAAGCGGACTCTGGAAGTCTGCATAAAGTCTGTTTGAGGGCCCTTGTGGACTGGATGAAATATGAGGTAGACGGCCCTCAAGACTCGCAGACTCCCTACGAACGCCAAAGCCGTACACAAATGAGCTCAAAAAGGTTTCCTCACATCCCCTAAGGATTTGTGTCTCATCTCCCATCACAGATGAAGCCAATTTAACTGACAGAAACCCTGCTGTCTGCCTGGAGGTAGTGCTGAAGCTATCAAATATTTTTAGAATCGAGTATTGTACCGATTATCCCATCGATTAATCGAGTAATCTAATTTTTTTTTAAAAATTGCATTATTAAACAACAATACCAAATAATGCATAACGAAAATTACAGGCCTGTTAAACAGACCAAGCAATTGGCTTTTATTCCTGAAAATAAAAAACACAGGTATTTATTCCATTTATTCCAACTATTCCTAACTACAAATATGTTATATTAGCCAACATCAATGTGCACGTTAGCTTGTATCAGCAACGCTTGGTGAGCTGGTGTTAAACAACTGGATGCTTTCGGTTCAGATGTTGAATCATTTTTGACGTGCTGTTGTGGTAGGCCAGTTCTGCTTTGCAGTAGACACAATGCGCTTTGTTATCTTCTTTTTTAAGTGTGACATGATCCCAAACTTCCCACATTCTTTGTGTTTTACGGACGGTTTCTTGGCTCTCCGCCCTTGCGCCTACTCAATTCTGAACATAGTGGTGTGTGTCTCCAATAACAGGCCGTGTGGAAAAATGACCCCTGAGCTAAGCAGGCTACATAATGCGGGTGATAGGAATTAAACGAAGCCTCAAGGCAGAGATTTGGCTTCAACCATTTTTTGTAATCGAATTATTCGAGTTATTCAAGTAATCATTTCAGCTCTACCACGAGGTGTCACAATTACATTCATCAGTGTTCTTAAACTCCACAGCAGGCAATCTACTTTTGACCCGAAGCTCTTCTTATAGTCACAAATTATTTCGAATTACAGTTATTATAGTTATTTATTATTTATCCACATGGATACCACCCAAGAGTAACAAGAATCTTGCAAGTACATCAGCCAAGATATGTTATGGGCCATAGTGCAGTTTAAACAGGGGAGAAGCGGTGGAAGATATGCCGAGTTTCTGCTTTGGAGATTACATTTACACAGTAGGAGAAGGCTTTATCTAAATGTCAACCAGTTTCTCTTTTTAGTTTACTTTGAAAACCTTAAAGCGTGCTATGGCAAAGTTGTTCAGTTCAACTGCTCTGTGTGGAATAAAAAACAAAACAAAGTGTGTAGAAACATTATTTGGAGGTGTACTGCGAAGCTGAGTACAATCCATAAAAAGCTATACTTGTGAAAGGGGCGGGTCACTGCGTCCATTGACCTTTACAGTCCATGGCTCTAATAGTCTTATGTTTTTTCTCCAACTCTGATAGTCAACTCCCTGCAGGAAACCCTCTCAACTAGCTCAGTTACCACCTGAGCCTTACTGGAGGACAAAACAACTTGACTCAAAGATAGATTAAAAAGACAGAATTTAGCTAAATAGTTTTGCCAACTGACTTCTCCTTTGAAATGCCACTTGACATATTGGGTCTGCGTCTGGAAAACAATCCATTAACGGCTCTGTAGAAACACTGCTGTGAGACAGATTTGACGCAGCAGGCCTTCGGCCAAAGTCTTCCATCCCGACAACACCCTGCTGAGCATCTTACTCCTCAAACCATGCATTGTCATTTATTACTCCCTTGACAAGGCACAGATATTTGTCTTTACTGCAGAGTAAATTAATTTTCTGTGAGACAGCTTAACACATTGTATAAAATTGGAACGGCTTCTGTCCAGGGCTCTTGATCATCAAAACACAAATTTCATTTCCATCACCTCAGGAGGGAGGAGCGGAGAAGGGAAAAAAAGAGGAGGAAGATAAGATTTCTGCCACAATCGCTCCATTGTAGCTTTACAATCTTATTATAACAGCGTTTAATAAGATACAGTCTACCCGCATCATGACTCCATCCCTACCTTGGACTGCTGGCTGACTCGTGTCTCTCCGTCTTAGATTTCTTCACCTGAGGGGAGGACATAGATACAGAAGACTTTTGACCCTATGTGTCACAACTTCATGTTAACACCAACAAGCATATGTATCAAGTCTAAAAACATTCATACAAGCAAACAAGGTCATGTCATATCTCCTAGGACTCCTGGTGAGAACATACATGTACATAGCTGTTGCTTGTCATATTTCATGTCAAGCCTTTGTGTGATCCTCTCTGATCCAGTGAACACCTAAATTACTGCTCAGTTTTTTTCCCCATTTATTTAGTTTGATGGCAGGATAATACATTACTTCCACTGGTCTGGGCATTGGTATGCATGTAAATACACCCTGCCACTGTTGAAAGAATCAAATAGCATGACGGTAAGACCCACTAGGATGTGCTGGTGCGCATACTGTAGCTATGACAGCCAGAACTGGAGTCCTTGGGTAATAGGAGCTGGAATACTCAGCCTGGTATTTGACGCGCTAATTCCAAACAGGGCAAGAGTTATGAAAGGACTCACATGACCATCACAATCCCTACCCTGGTCAAGAGGACACTGGACTGCCATTGAGATGTTCTAAACAGGGGTCCGACTAAGTAGGGGAAATATTAGCCTGTGGTGAACAGAGAAGAAAATGAATGATTTACCTTCTTAGGAGACTTTCCACTGTCAGTTTTTTCTGCAGATTTAGCTGACTTTATACTGCAAATCAGGATGTCAAGACAGGCAGGGATGAAAAGAAAGGCTTGTTAGAGATGCAGAATTTGTGACACATGAGCAGTTAGAGAAATACTGCTAGTAGAAAGCTGCTTTCAGTTTTACTGTGTCATGACTGAATAGGCCCCTAAGAGAGAGTTTGAGCTGCACTTTTAAGTGCAAGCTTGAGGAGAGAGCATATTAAGCTGATGTCAGACTCATGTCTTTGCCTGGTAAGTATCTTTCTAGTCAGACAATGCTAGAAAATGCCACCAATCAGACAATCAATGTCAGAGAGCAGCCCCTTACAGCTCTGAACATGTTTCTTTTCCGTGTGACCTTTTCACCCTTCAGGGTGTGATGTTACATGAAAACCGAGCTGCAATTATTGCCAAGCTCTGTTCAATCTTTTTTTATTCACAACTCAAGTTTTGAACGTCAGACCGAGGCGGTACAACATTTCATGCAGGAAGCCCTTTCAACGCTCAGGAAAATTAGCTCCATGAGTCTTGAAGCTGCTGAGGATAAGTTGATCCTCAATCAGTGATTCAGTCAGTGTGCCATGAAATAACACGAGGCTAGCTGTCACAGAGAGCTGCCTGCTCCTCTGCCAGTACCGCTTACAGGTGTCTATTCATCTCCCTGCTCTCATCAATTACACAAGCCAATGACAGATCACTCCACATTCATTTGTCTGCTCACATATGCATGGTAATAAACGCATCAGATATCAAGGTAAATTAATTTATTCAGATGAAGACGGTGTACCCACTGCACTCAGTGAAATGAATGCATGCACTCAACGCCACCGGCCTGCGTGACAGCTCAGCCGGCGTGGCATTCTCTCAATGACACTGCTATACGTCTGTCTTTTAGTGGCAGCACACATACTGCCATGTGGCTCTCACCCTGATGTGATTTATCACCAAGTATTAATCATTAATCCAACTTAATTTGTCTCCACAGCTCAACGACATGAAAGGCAGTGCTATTTACAGGACCCATGCAAAAACCAGCTTTGATGGGCGGCCTGTGCTGATGCTGAACAGATGTGCTGCAGTCAGGTCTCATGCACGGCATGTATTCTGAGGGAGCTGCTTTAACTTGGCAATCTCGACAGGGAGTTACACAGGCAACTTGCCTGGTAATGACACTTTACTTGTTCTTGATCGAATAATGATTAAGTGCGAGCTAAATTGAGCCTGTCAGGAAATCATTTATTTTCTATCCATCTTTACGTTACTCTCTCCCACATGACTCACCTGTTCTTGATCGCGTCCCCCCCGGCGCCAGCGCTTTCATTGTCACTCAGCCTTTTCAGCTTCGTCGCTTTGTACTTTGCTTTTCCTTCTCCTTTGGCGTCCTTCTCTCTTCCCATCGCTCACACTGGCCACTGTGAAGCACATTTGACATTAAATGATAGGAAGCAGGTAAAAAAAAAACAGGGCTGACAGTGACATGACACATATTATAACCGCCCAGGAAAGCTTTGGCTTTTTCATGTTAGCCAATTAGCTAGCTAACTTTAGCCAACGCCAGCAGGGTGAAAACAAATTACTTTAACGTTAATTAGGTAACTTTGAAAGCAAATATCTCTCATATCTCTCGTTAGCTTGTGAAAATCTACAGTGTCAAAGACTCGCTCACCACTTGCAGTGTCGACAATCACTAGCTGTTCGACTATATTTCGTGTAAAATGCAAACTTTTTAGGCGGTTAAATTGGCTTCGTGGTCAAAGCGGGCCACCGGCTTTGGCTAGCAGTGAGCTGAGCAGGCGTCGAATGTAGCTGAATTCTGATTGGCTGGGAAGTTCCACGAGTTGCCAGGTTGGGTAGTATACCACATTCAGTGACCTCTTTCTGACGGGATGATGTTTTGTGTTGAGGTCCCGAAGACTGATTTCTATGGATTCGTGTGGTGATTAATAGTGTATGTCAAATCTTAAAAGGCTCTACACAATTGGTTAGAAGCCCGTTAGATGTTTCCTGTGACTTGGATGGATGAGACATCTTGTAATTGGTTGGCATAACCAGTATCATAGTTGGTCTTGCCTTGCAATACACTTTAAGAGTAATAATATTATATATTTTAATTGTATGTGTGATGGGTCCAGAGGTAGAGAAGATTGAACAGGTGATAAATAATGGAGTAAGACATCGTCAGTCGTACTCCGTCGTCCAGGGAGGCGCACACCTAACAGGGATCAAGCGAGCAAGTCTCAAGGACCATCTGGCTTTGTTTCCATCGGAGGACTTGCGTATTGTACCCCTTTGACTTAGAGATCTCAGTTTGTCTCCTGATTAAACTCTTCTGAACACATTTATTTATCTGAAGTAATTATGTTTGCATGGCAGCGTCTCCACATCCTGTCCTCGGGTCTGCAGTTTTTGCTTCTGCATTTTGTTTCATGTACATAGAAATCTGGTTCTTTCATGTCTCATCAGGCTATCTTTTACTGAGGCAAGGATTTATCCACATCAGCCCCACTTTATCCTTACCCAGGGGAGGAATACAGACTGTACCAGACAGCTCCTCAGGATTTCTGCTAACATCAGTGTCAAAACTGTGGATTGTTTGATACTACAACGAATAATTAATCATTATAAATGTTATTTGAGATTAAATTAAATTACAGTAATAGGCAACATGCTGTCTTCTTGTGAGAATGAATATACTTAGACTATTTCAAAGTTCTTCATTAAAAGAATAAATTCACTGTTTTTGCCTATTGGTTCCTTATGACCTAATCTATTATATGTGGTAACTATAACAGATATTTAAACACTTGAATCACTTTTATTTATTTTTTTCAAAATGTGAACATTGAAAGATAAAAGGGGCATGAAAAGGTCGTCGCACCTTGTACGAACTCTTCCACAGCAGGGTAGTTCAGACATTGCCACACAACGACAAAGACAGGTGATCTATGCTTTTAACTCAGATGAGGGATTCCGGTGGAGAAGAGGATTTGACTTACAGTGGAAAAGCACTTGAGACAGAAGCAATAACGGCGAGTGTGTTTCCACAGAGGTCCACTAAGACGGACTGCAGAGGGTTGTCAGTGCAGTTTCTCTACTGTATTCTCAAAGGAAGAAATAAAACACATAAAGTCCAGATACGTGATCCAGAGAGAATTTCACAGTGGCAGTAGACGATGAGAGGCAAGCCTGGAGATGCCTGTGGTAAATACATTAAAACCTCAGACTACAGTTGCTCAGCGAGGTGTCTGAGGCTGATGACAGAGACAACTCGGGGCCATTAAAGCAGCATAGAGGTATTGAAAGTGCAATCAATAAATGTTTCCTGCCGGTTTAAAGACATTTCTGATCTGACAAACCATAAATAACGCATCTAGTCTGTCATCCCGCGGCTGTTCTCCATCAAATATGAGCCAAATTATTCAGCGCTGACATAAAAATGGTGGTGCCTGCATCATTACTGTCTTATTGTTTTCCCTTCACTCATTTATCTAGTGAGTGAGTGATATTACGCTATAAGTCATTCTCATTCATTTCTTTCAAATGCATGTTTCCTGTTACACAAATGTTAAACAAGAACAAGAACAGAATCAATGATTGGGATTCGCAATCTTTCCAAAAACTAACTGCAGTATTGAAAGGGCTTTTTTTCATTCATGTTGTCTGTTAATGCTTGTGTTCAATGTAACATATCACAATTAAAGTAATGTCATCCATACACTTTGTTTATGTTCTGAGACCTGCCATCAATATGGACGATCTCGAGTCTCAGTATGTTCTCATGAACATATGGCTCAATTGTGAAATCAGATGAGAGTATTCATGGCAAGCTGTTGGACAAATCTTGAAGGGAATCCATGAAATGCTTTAACATAAACTGAATTCATAAAATGTGGTGGTTGAAAATGTTTTGTTTTGTCAGAGACACAGAGAAGAAATAGCTTTCAAAAAATTTGTTTAAGAGGTTATGATCTGCAGATTGTCGAGGACATGGAGGTTAGAATGAAAAAGGTTTGCACTGTCAGAAAGCCCTGATCCTGTGCATGACCTCTTACTGTGCTGCTTGGCCATTTTTCAACCATGCAGAGCACTGATTTCACCTGAACACACAGAGAAAATGTTTGTAAAAATATCTATTACAAAAGAGGACGGTAGAGATAGAGAGAGGTGTATATTATTGTCTATATAACTTTTGAGATTTTTGATGTATCAGTTGCAGAGAAATATGGTCAGAAAAAGCTGAATTCAAATTTGATGTATTGATTTCTGGATTGTGGTTGCCCATTGTTTTTTATGATATGATGTTCACAGAGAATGTACCCATTAAGAAAAACATAGATCATCATTGTCTTTCTATCAAGCAGATACAAATGATTGAATAATAGGCAACAGCAACTCCCTACATATTTAACTCTTGGGTATTGTGTATAAGTCATTAAATGGTCACTGGAAACAAAGCTTCCCTTATAAGTCCTCTGTGGACCTTTAGGTTTTCATATCACGGTGACCAAACTGTTGTTCTGTTTACAGGTCACGAATCATGGAACAAACACATGTCAGCGCAACAACTAACACATGAAAGTAAGGAAATCAGATTTACAAATAAGAGTTTATTCTACAACATCCTTAAAACATAACTTTACCAACAGTCAGTTCAGTTCTCAGTGTGAGCAGATGATAACAAAACCATGAATTGCTAAAAATGAATGGATTTGATAAAGACATAAAATGTTAACAAAGAAACCCACTAAAACAGAATGTCTGAATCAGCAGCAGTTAAAAAAAGGTTTAATACTGATTACATATCCGATTTAAAGAATGAACATTATAGACCAATATCCTGCAATTTACACTACTTAAAATTAGTTTGTTATATTTGGATATTTAAATTTTTCACTTGATTGTTTAATCTGTGACATATTGGAAATGTCATATTCTGTTTTGTGAATTTTTTTGGCCCCCCAAAATAACGCAACACTGTTAATTTCACTTTTATTGCATATCCATGCATATGCAGATATGCACCCATATCCCAAAATCCCCAACTAATTTTATCTAGTGCACATGTGAGTTTATACATGGACTCTAATATTTGCCTTTACGCAGTAGCTATTAAATCCACATTATGGATGATTATTAATATATCTTTGGGTGTTAAAATTCTGTTAAAGTACCAACAGTCATCCTGAGATAGTGTCACAGTCAAAAATATTGTGATATTTCAGAATATCAAGATATAAATTGGGTATCACGACCTATCCTTAACATTTAATATTAAGGCCATGTGATTTTTATCAAATAGATAAAGTTCTGTATGATTGACCCTCTTACATGTTGTAATACACCTGTGACGGACCTCCAGTCCATAACAGCTGTACTGTCTCTTTAATAAACCCGGAAGTGGTTCGCCTCCTCTGTGTTCACTGGTCGCAGGTTCCAAACAGACAGCTGAGCTCCCTCCCGGCGATGATATCCCACCCTGTAATCTGGGCTTTTCGCAGCAGTGTGAGGTGCTGGCGACACCGGACTGTCCTAAAAGTGGCTCTCGGGTTCTCGGACGTCAGCGTTTGGCGCCGGTACTCGACCCCAGTCCGCGGTAGTGTCACGAGCATGGAGGAGATACTGGCGAGGGTCGTTGCACCTTTACCCACATACGAGACGAGAGACAAATCCCCCCCTCCTCCCGAGTCCAACAGCTTGGACTTTATGCACTTCTACAACAGTCTGAACAAGGAGGACAAACTCGGTGTCCTGACGAGGCTGTCTCAGGACTTCGGAGTGGACCACAAAGGCGTCTCGGAGCTCGCCGCGAAGCTGTTGGACACTCAGCTCCGAGACTTGGCGACCATTTTGCAAGTTGAAGACAGGCTGCGGTACAGCTTGACACCCCGATACAAACAGTTGCTTAACCACATTAGCAGAGTCGAGGGAGGAGTGAAGTTTCTGGTGGACCTCCGAGCCGACGTGCTTGAAATAATCTCAACCAAAGCTAGCGAGAGCCCACATATCAGGGTAAAAAAACGTTTGTTTACATTTTCTACGGGTGCTCGCATGGGTCAAACAGTGCCGTTCGCGTTTAGGCGTTTGCCACTGTTGTCTGAGTAGCTGAATGTTTGGATATTGTGTGTGTGTGTGTGGTGTGTGATTTAACTGCATTAGCAGTGTAGCTGCTCACATAACTAACACTGAGGCACACAGAGGCATTAACTGCCCCCCTTTGCTTTGCCCCCATCACATGGCTCACATTTCATCACATCTTGAGTGGCTGTTACCTTTGCCCCAGTTTACCCCATGCCTAGCTTAATGAACTAAAATAGATTTTTAAAGTTCCTAATATCTGCAGGCTCATCTGCAAATCATTCTAAGATATGAGGAATTTTAATAATCTATTTTAGTTGCTTGGAGCTCATTTTCAGGTCTTCCTTAAGATAAACTGTTGTGTTAAAATAGACCCTGTGACAATATTGCACTCCATACACGAAAGGGCTGGGGCTACTCTGCTGCAGCAACCAGGTGAAAGAGCAGAATATGAATCGGGCATGTAACGAGTGTTTTGAAGACAAAGTGAACATAAGATTGAAAGAAAAGGCAGCCGGATTAAAAAACCAAAACGTTTGCATTTTCCATCGCACAGACGTGGCTCCTGGAGTCTCATTTACTTTATTGCGCTGTCATTCATGTTCGGTCAAATCGAGTTACAGTTTTCAATGCAGTTCAGCGCTAGAGCGTAGGAGTCTCTGTGCAAACCTCGGAATAAGCGCTGATTATTTTTTGGATAGAGAGCCTGCTGTCTTATTATTTCTGTACAATTAATTTGTATGAGTATTCAAATGAGCACTGTGTGTTATTAGCGCCTGTGACCTTTCTTTTAAATCAGGTTTCGGAGGCAGACGCAGAGTGCATAATGAACCGTAGATGACTGATATTAAAACTTGCTCACCCATTTCTCGGGCTTCTTCGTTTTTACAGGCTAGCATTTCCCGCTACTGTCTTCACAGGTGCATCCCCTAAACAAAGGTCACTAGGTGCATGTTCAGCTAGTCCTTTTTTTCCAACCAGTGATTTTATATTTATGTACTTGTAATATATGCGCAACAGAAGGCAGTTAAATGTGTGACACCTTATGTTTTATTTTGCGCTGCAACTAGCGATTGTTTTCGTAATTGTGACATTTTCAAACCCATCTGAAGTGGCTGCACGAGCCAGACTGAGCGCCAAAGAGTGTAAATAAAGGCGGTGCTTCAGGAGACTGGGGCTGCATGTTTCATGTTTTGTTTTTTGTTAAGAACAAGTCGCCATCTACTTCAGTTGTTTATGAAAATGCTGCAACACTGTTTTGTCGATGAAGCTCCAGAAATGTTTAACAGACTACGAAACTTCACCTGACTTTCCATCGGCGCGCGGATGAACAGGGAATGACTGAATTTTCATTTTAGGGGGAAATTATCCTTTTTGCTGAAGTCTATGCTTGTTAACCATCAGTCTGGTTTGTACTCCTCATGTTGGCTTTATGTCTACGTTGGAGTCAGGATGCGTCCCGTCACGCCTCTTTTGGTTCAGCATTTATGAAATCAAGAAGTTACAGAAGCTTGCAGGCTATATATAGACCGTACTCTGATTTTCAAAGAACCTGACAGCACTATCGCCAGACGACTAAGAGCCTCTTCTCTCCTGCTCAAAATCTATTTTATTCCTGCCGAGAGGTGGTTCAGATGCATTTAATCCCAATAACAGAGGCCCACTGAGACCTTTTGTAGCTTACAAAGGTCTAAGCTACCTATGGAGTGTTGACCACCTTGGTCTTAGCGGCGCACAGCAATCTTTTCTTGTTGTTATTGCCAGGATTGATTGCGCTAAGAATGGGAAAAGGTCGTTTTTTTTTGTTTTTTTTACTACAGGTGTTGAGCACACATGCATGGCAGAGGATATTCAAAAGGAACACTGAAACGTGGAGGGGGGGGGGGGAGGTTGAATTTCTAAAATGACTAAAGCAATGGAAGTTTGGATTTCACAGTGCTGTAGCTACTGCATTTCTCGGAGGAGTGTCACTTTAAATTCGATGCTAGATTTGTCTCTCTTTGTTGGATAATTGATTTTTGATGTTCCTTCTCACTCTGTCTACCTCCGGGCCTTTCATTCTTGTTTCTTGTTCGCCTGTCCATAAACTGAGTGGATAAAAGATGTAAAGACAAGTCAGAGATGTCATTTTGGCCGCTTTGGATTTTACAAAGTATCAGTGTGCCTCCCTCCTCCTCCCTCCCACAGATGGACTTTCCAGGCTCGCCAGTGGCATTAAGCCGACTGGACTAAAGGTTCTGGCAACAATCACGGAGATTGACCTGTCGACACTTGAGCAGTGTGGTCATCAGCCTTGGATAGACATTTCGTTCTTTCCAGGCACTGCGGTCTCCATATAATCACATTGTAGCTCAATGTATCAGCTGCAACATCAGCGCCTTGCCACACCGGCACAATGTCAAAAAGTGTTGCTTCATTTTCTTTCCAATGGAGTGCAGGATTTTCTTCTTTTCCCGTCCTTCAACTCCCTCCTAACCTCAGGCTTCGAATGCAAGTCCCATTTCAAAAGACTTCATCTTCTGCCGGGTCAATGGCAACACATCTCAGTTTGGCCTTCCCTTTGTGTGAGTAAGAATTGGCTACCTAGGGCAGCAGCTGCACTCTCAGGGGTTGTTGATGTGCTGCCATTTTTTTTTTCTTCGTCTTCTCCCCCAACAGAAATGTAGGGGCTGGGATTATCGGCCATCGTAGATTATTCCACCTCAGGCGGGCGGTTTGCGAAGTGAACATGTGCAGCATACAAACACTGCCGCATGCGAAGTTCTGCTGAACTTTTTCTTTCTCCGAGGCTTACTTTTGATTCGCTCCCCGCTCAACAGAATCTTCCAGCGTGAAACCTCTCAACCGTAGAGCTGAATAATGCAGCGCCTGATGCATATGTGTGAGGGAGAATTCCAAGTTTTGTCAGTTTTGGTTTGCTCGCGGAGAACTTCAGCGGGTGGCTTTTGTACCGCGACTCTGTTTGAGCTTGTTTGTATTAGCCGTTATTATGACTGACAAGCGGGCATTAAAGTAAGCCCGAAGTGAAGCCACCCCACGGAGCAGCCAATATAAGTGGTATTTGTGTGTCTGCGCATGTGCTCCGCCTGCGCTTCCTTTTGTGTGTTTGCAGGAGATTTGCTTTAAATGAGGTCTGACCTTTTTGCGGGAGGACAAGCCTGCTTTGAAATGGCAAATTGTTTATTGAAGTGCCACGTCTACACCCATCGCAGGTTCAAACGAATCTCTACACGTAATGTGAAAACATTCAGACGGCACACAGATATCCAGGGGACCGTGCACAGTGTGTGAGATACCGATATGGAATATTTTTATAACCCACGGAAAAGCTCAGGCAACTTCGCTGTCAGTCAGCGAGGCAGCGCTTGTGTGGTGACTCAATAAAGGAGGTCGTGAGGCTTTGCGTTCATCCTGTTCTTATGTAGTCATATGAAAGCTGCAGTGTCCAGTTAATGCATTAGATTAGTTTGTTCTTTATAAAATCCCAATAAAATGACCAACATGCTTCCATGGCCCCAGTAAGTAGCCATTTCTTGCAGGAGTTTCCCCCATACCAGTGTTTTATTCATATCATATATCGTTCCTTCTTTTATTTTCCCCACAGACTGGCTGCCAAGAGGCAGAATGTGGCGTATTTTCTATTATCGGTTGGATGTGGATGTAAATTCTAAACTCTCACCTTTTGTTTCTCTCCAAGGACCTGAACGGCACTTTGAAGAGTTTGCTTTCTGAGTGGTTCTCTGTAGGCCTGCTCCATCTGGAGAGAATCACCTGGCAGTCCCCCTGCGAGATCCTGCAGAAAATCAGCCAGTAAGGGCATTTATTCATGCTCCCTCACATCTGTGTTTTTTTTCCTCTACCTCTCTCTCTCGCTCTCATTTCATCAGATTTTCTTTTCTTGCATACAAATGATGCAGCACTGTATGAAAATTGAATGGAACTTGAGCCTGTAACCACAATCTTGAAGGCACACATCTGAACCCTGTATACTAAACAACGATACAAGGTTATGTTAGATTTAAAGCAGAAACATACAACGTTTCAACTTTCTCCCCCCCCCCCCCCCCCCCCCCCCCCCCCGTGTTTTCCTGTGTTGTTACCGCTGCTGCAAAGGAAGCCAGTAGCCAGACTACTACCTGCAAACTGGCTACAGTCCAAAGCGAAGAGAAAACAGTGGGAATCCCAATGTGACTCAGAGCGCAACACTAGGTTGATGAAGAAGTTGGCAGGTTTTGTTACGTCCCGGTCTAGTAGAAAGCTTGCCAGGTTTTAACCGTCTCATGCTCCTGGTGGTAGAGGGGAACGCATATCAGTGAGGGAACAGACTCCGACACAACACCGGCACTCCCCGTTGAGTGAATGCCCGCCTGTTATCTCTTGTTTTAGCTCGGTTTCTATCGCTCTACCTCTTCGCCTTCTTTGCCTCCTCCATCGGCGCGGCTTTTTTCCTTTTGGAGCGTAGAGTTTTCAGTTTTCCAGTTCTTTTACCATTGATGGGGATAGCGACCGGGGAATACAATGTCTCTTTCTGTTTTGGTTGGCCAATGGCTGAGGTCGTTTCTGCGTGCCGTAATTCAACCGTACTTTTTTTTTTTTTGAAAAATGGAGCCCAGTGGCGAACAGGATAGTAGCGTGAAAGCAAGTTTTTTCAGAATGATGAGTCAAAGCAAAGAAGTTGTCTAATGCCGGTTAAAATGTGGAATTTAGCAAGACTCTTATTATGCTCAATCTAACTATAGCTTCACGCTGCCATCCGCAGTTTAAGCACGCTGTCATCCATGCAGCATATATCTACAACAAATTTCAGAGGTTGCTTGTTTTAAAACAAGTTAGCTTGACACATTAAAATGTCATCCATAGATGGCGTTTAAACCAGCTCCTGAAGCTAACGTTCGCTGAATTAGCTAGCAAGCTACAGCTAATAAAATCGGACAGTTGGGAGAAAAATGGGATGTAAATGAGACTTTGCCTTTGTCTCCTCTGTGTGAAGTTAAGGACTCGGAGTTAAGCTGCCCTTGTCCTGACTTTTAACTGTACGTGAGTCTCAAGTTAATGTAGCTGAGGAGGTGGAGCAACAGTAACGATGGGGGCGGGGCTTAGAAAAGGGTTAATTTAAAAACTGAAAGAGTAACTCTAGGACCCTCTTCCAGGTACGAGGCGGTGCACCCCGTGAGGAACTGGACCGACCTGAAGCGCAGAGTGGGGCCGTACCGCCGCTGTTATGCCTTCACCCACGCCGCCATGCCGGGAGAACCCCTGGTTGTGCTACATGTTGCCCTCACTGAAGACATCTCCGATAACATTCAGGTTAGAAGCAATAGCTGCAGGCTGTTGTGATGGTTTGTCTCACTTTAACACACCACGGAGGATAGTTAAACATCTGGGATTTACTATTTTGTTCCTTCCCTCAGATGACAAATGGATTATTGCTGTGTGAGAAACAATACAGAGGCCTTTAAACTGCATATCCCCGCAGGAGTAACCTCCACACCGCTGACTTATTTCTCTTGGCATTTACAGTGAGGAGAAGGTGTTTTTGACAACACTGAAACATTCCACGGTGTGAAATAGTGCAGCATTATCCACAGTCTTGCCTCAGCAGCTCTTGAAATACCTACACGAGACTCCTGCTTTGGCTCCAGCTATGAAGCTGAGAGGAAAGGGCTTGTATCTGGATGAGTGGCGTGGAATTTGTCTGTGACACAACGAAATGTGTGTTTTTCCTCTCAGAGCATCGTCCGTGAGTTTGCCTCACTCCACTCCGAGGAGGATGTCAACAAGGTAAATGCAGCCATCTTCTACTCCATCTCCTCCACCCAGGCCGGTCTGCAAGGGGTGGAGCTGGGAAACTACCTCATCAAGAGGGTGGTGCGAGAACTACAGGTGAGTGCCGTGGGATGGGGGATGAAGTGTAGCACATCTGTCAGCAAAAAGTTGGTCGAAGGACCGTGCATGGTCTTTTAAGCGTCGCATCCAGAAATGCAATTTACATTTATTTTGTTTTGTTATTATTTGTTGTGGGAGCTGGAGAAATGATCACATCTTCATCTTTTGTAGAATGAGAGCTGCAGTATTCTTGGTTTCAAACAGTTTCGAAAGTCTTCTGTACCTACATGCAAAGCGCAAAGCACTACTTATACGCCTGAAAACACATTCCACGTGACCGTTTTATCGGGATTCTTATCGAGACACTGTCTGCAGAAGTTTTTGCCTCTCTTTTCCATCGTTGTACTTTCAATGACCGTTTATCTTTCTAAAAATAGCATCCATTCCATCAATGTACAAACTCAAAATGCTCCACAGTATCAAAAAAACACAATCCAAGTGAACATTTACAGACGATGCTACGTACAGCGATAAGACCCAGTTTGGAGGTGAGCGTGGGCGTCTGCGTCACTATAGACCAAAACGCACATTTGATGAAAAGGTGTTATTGATAATATACAGCCAGTGACGAAACAAAAAGATAAACAAAACAATAATTTTGGACCCAACAAAATAATTAAAGATTTTGATTAGTGAACACATTTATTATTATGGTTTTAAGGAAAAGAGACTCTTTTGTCCTGCACCTTTCTACAAGCTTCTGCAGATGTATTATTTAAAAAAATAAGATTTGTCCACATAAAAATGTGATCAGTGTGCCATTTAAGAAATACCTTTGGTAGCTGTCAGTGTCCGTGTATAGAGTTTGTATATGGGGTTGTTATGGTGGCTTAAAGTGACACTGTCGCTTGCTATATTTTAAATAATTTTGACTTTAAACTCAAGTCAAGTTTATTTTATCCATATACCCCAAAATCACATTGTGTGATTGAAATACCAAAGGTCTTGAATAAACAAATATTCTGGTCATTTTCTTGCTTATTAAACTGTTTTGAAATTGGAGTCAACGGCATTTTAAAGAACTGTCATAGAAAAGTTATTTGAATTCCACTAAAGCTTTGGCCTGGGTAAATCTGAGGTCAGGCATTCTGTAAGGTCACAGAGGAGGCAAGGTTATGTAAACTTCTGTTTTCTAAAATACCACTAAGTACCCAGTCATATCAGTGAAGCTATAAAACCACCCTGTGGCATTATAGCGAGATAAGAACACCTCATGTTGAGGCAATGCAGGACACAGATACAGCTGTAGCTCCTCAGCTCCTCTTCTATGGTGTATGTGCAAAAAGTTTGTCTCCTACCCAAACAAGATGTTTCCCTCATCATAACTCATGTGCAGACTTCAGTTATACGAGGCTATATAGTAGCCTTCAGGTGTGGCACAGCGGCATCCCTTACAGAAATATGTGAAGATTTCTGTTTGATCACTGTTCAAAAATTCCTTGTTAAAATTCTTTTTGCCTCAGTGCTGAATCATAAATCTCCTGCGTGAACTTGTAGTACATGTAAATGTGAGCTGAGGCTCGAGTGTGAATGTATTTGCTCAATGCACACACATAATCAGAGCAGTAGCCACTAGACGGGCAATAATCCAAACTCATCCATCCCTCTCAATAAGCGCAGAAGAACCCTTCATGCTGGGCCACTCGTCTAGCACTTGTTAATAATTGGAACGTTGAATGGAGCACTCTACCCAACAGATGGGAGCACTTTATAGTGCATCCTCATACAAATAAGGGTTTTTTGAAGCTTTCAGCTTCTTCCACTTTAGTTATTCGAACAACAGGACTGTTGACATGACTTTTCACTTACGGACGTTTTTATAAATGGCAACAATACAGTTCATTGAGCTCAACAGATACTGTTTTGTGTTTTTCACTTAAGCATTAGTGTGATTTGTGTCAAAGGTTGAAAAGTCGGTTATATGGCACTACATTGTAAAAGCCTCACAGATGGGGGGTGTTGTCTTCATCAAGAGGTCTGCCAACTTTGTATACCGGCTTCTTTGCTGTCTTTCTAATGCCAAGAAAATCTTAGGAAAAAAAAGTATGCCACTTTTTAAAGGGTCTGTTTACTTACAAAGCACAGAGGTGTTACTACAGATCATGTTTCAACATTATTATTACCACATAACCTACATAATACCCCGAAAATACAGAAACACTCTACTTTTACTTCAGGGAATACATGTAAAATGTCAAAGAAAATGCTCTAAGAATGTATTGTATTGTATCGCCATTCTCTGACATTGAATAGCATCCTCTATTCATAATCGTACTCTGCAGGCTAATAATTACAGGAATGATAGATGCACAGATCCACAGCTCTTTATTAATATTTTACATCTGTTTACTACACATAAAATCATGTGCATAGGGTGTGTGTAATTCAACTGCCCCGAGACACGCTGAATTATTTGAATAACATGCAAGTAAACAGAAACTGGGGGTAGCGTGCGGTTAACAGATGTGCAACCTTTTGGCAGCTAACAATCAGACAGCGAACTTCGCTTAGTTTTAGCAGCTGCCTCTGTGAACGCAGGAAAACACTGGCTCGTATATCCTACAGTACAGCATAAATTGTGCAAATGCATCAGAGCTTTCATTTTTTTTACATTTTTTCTGGCAACAAAAGAAATATGGTGAAATGCTTACTGAAACAGATTGTCTATTTGAAAACACTGTAAAAAAAAACAATAAAAAAAACAGATCAAATGAATTGCAAACATTTATATAATTAGCATAAAGTTAACTTCAGCTCCAGCTTCTAGAGCAGATTCTCAAGCCGGGGCCAAGATTTCCATGAAACTAATGCCAAAAAGTCAGATTCTGGTCTTCTCTCAGTTGGGACTGCGCATGTAATTGCTGCATTTTGTGCTTTGTAGGGGAGTAGAAAGTACTGTTTGGAAATGTAACTACCCTTACTGGACGCTTTCATCCAAACCACCCCATGTGTGCAATTATTTTTTTATGATCCTGGTGGGAATCGAACCCTTGACCCCTACAGTGCAAGTTCAGCGCCCCGAGGCTCCTCGAAACTAAATCGCGGTTGAATTCTGCACCAGCCCCGGCTTTCTGACCGGGCTCCATGTTACTTAAAGGTGAAGAGAGGAGCTACGCAGCCGCAGAGGGATCGCTGAGATGATGGATAGATGATAGAGTGGAAAAGAAAAGGTCACCGTCGTGATTTAAGGTGAAGGCAGGAGGTCTTGCTTGTCTTTGTAGATTGGACCCTAGAGCATAGTTCTGGCACGGCTCCTTCCTTTCCTCTATATCCTCCCCCCCCCCCTTCCCTTTTCACCTTTCCTACCCCCTCTGTCCTTATTTCCACTCCCTTCTTTTCTTTGGTAGCCCTGTCCACTCTCAACATAGGGAGCACCTAGTGTAGACAAAGTCGAGGTTGGAGTGGGAAAACATGGAGCCGGACGTGGAAAGTGAGAAGGCTGAATTTTTGAAGCGGGAGGGCGAAATCGAGGAGAAATGCGGGGAAAACAATGTTGCAGAGCGAGGCACGCGGACAGCAGTGCGTCCCTCCAGGGGTTGTCTGACACTTCCACTTTCCTCCGTTCCTCCGTTCGCTCCTCTTCTTGCCACATCTCTCCGTCACTTATCAACCCATACGGCGGAGCGCGAAGCTGGGCCGAGATGAGGGGGAGGATTTTGGCGAAGAGGAGAGATTAGTGGGGTGGAAGAAAACCTATGAGATGGGTGGGTGGCTGTTTTGTGCGTGTGTGTGTGTGTGTGTGTGAGTGAGTGTGAGGTCGAGAAGAGACATGGGGAGAGGCGGGTGAGAGAAGAGGACGGGTATTAAAGGTGAGAGTGCGGGGGACTGAGGAGGAGGAGGAGGACAGAATAAGAGGGAGGGAAGGATCATCCATCTCCATCAGCGGGGCAGGATCGTGAAGCGATGGAGTTGATTTGTAATGCCGTCTCTGTCTGAGGAGTTGAAGGCCAGAGCAGCAGCCTGTGCGCAAACCAGCAAAAATAAAAAGTGTTGTTTTGTGTTTTGATACCGAGGTTGAGTGTTTATCCGCCTTATTCCCACTGTCGAGAAGCTGCTACCCTTTTGCATTCTGGTCGGGATCAAATCCCTGCCGCCTCTCATCTGTGTTTCTTTACATGTTTGCTCTGTTTCCTCAGCCCCGGCTCCTCCTAAATTTTGTTCTCGTCAAGCCGGGTAAAGCAGGCTGAGGCAGTTCTGCGCTGAGGTGTTTCTTTACGCATGTAAATGATTCTTCAAATTCTTTCAACATGCGGGATATAAAAAAAAAAAAAGAAACCTTTGTTAAACCCATGATGACGGGTGTTTTTCCAGACATTGCTGCACACCCCAGGTCTTTATTTCTGTATTTAGGGTATAGGGTAACGTACACTAGTCTATATGTATACTGTATGTATATACTAGACTGAGAAGGACTGCTCAGTGAGACTGAGTGAGGTTGAAGGCTGGTGTGAAAAGATGAGTTTTGAGTTTACTCATGAAAGAATAAACGCAGACCGGCAATTTTCCTGTCAAGCTCATGACCTCCGAGCGAGCATTGTCACACTTGTGCTCCCGTTCTTCTTCTGTTGTCTGACTGATCTCTTCACATAAAAACATAGTCTTCACCTGCACTCGCTTCAGACCTATCTTCAGTTTTAGACCCGTCAAAAAGACCCCCCAGTATCCATAAAAGCTGTGCAGTATATCCCAGACACTCAGGCTGTTACTGTTGTGTAAGCAAACATCCGTATTGGTGACACGTCACCTGCTGTTGTCGGCTACCTGCACACAGTCTTTCACACGTCAGGTCTCAAAAGACCCTAAACACATTTTGGGGAAAACATTACAAAAACAAGGAGCTTAAACAGTTTGTGCGTTTTGACCCCAGAAAAAGAGACGGAGTGTTTCTAAAGACAGTACAGTATGTGTTGAAGGGTTAAAGGTGTTGTTGATAACAATCAGCCACTAAATGTGGCATTCCTTCTCCCCCCTACCACTGCATTCATGTTCAACACCGCTGTTGTTCAAATCATCTTCCCCCTCAAGCGGTATCCAGCTGCTGCAATACCTAGCCTTGCTAATGCTTACCCCTAAAGTTTACCCCTTCCATGCTAGCTAGTCAAAGTTAACCTTACAGTATGCTGGGTGTGTATGGTAGAACTGAGCCATTTTTACGTTGTTTTTTTCCCCCACAGACTGGCAACTATCAAGACGTTGATGCTATCAGAATTCATACACAGAAAAACAAAACAATCATATTTATGTTGATTTGTCAACATAAAGATGTTACCAATTTGACCTTTAACTCGCTCTCCCTCTCGCTCTCTTCATGTCTTCCAGAGCGAGTTCCCTCACATGTCCCAGTTCTCCAGCCTGTCTCCGATCCCGGGCTTCTCCTCCTGGCTCCAAGGTCTGCTCAGCCAGTACAGGAAGGAGGGCCGGGGCTCTGACCTCCTCTCCGAGCAGGAGTGGAAGGAGGTGGAACAGGCCACCGACTCAGCCCCGGGGACCCCGGCCACCGAGGCCCTCCGCAAGCTGATCGGCACCAGCGAGTGGATGCACTCTGAGCGGCTGTCCCGAGTCCTCGAGCCGGCCCTGATGCGTCTCTGCGCCTGGTACCTATACGGGGAGAAGAGACGTGGCTACGCTCTGAATCCAGTGGCCAACTTCCACCTGCAAAACGGCGCCACCATGTGGCGGGTCAACTGGCACGCAGACACCAGCCCCAGGGGTGTGGCAAACTCCTGCGGCATCATGGTGAACTATCGCTACTTCCTGAACGAGACATCTAAGAACAGTGCTCTGTACCTGCAGAATAAGGTCATCACGGCGTCGGAGCAGGTGCTTGGACTGGTGTCCCAATTTCAGAAGAACAGCAAATTGTGAGAAAGGGACGAGGATGCACCCGCAGACGTGTTACATGGCAGTTGATGTCAATAATATATTGACTTATGATCTGTATTTTGTTTAATTTGTTTTTAATGTTTGACACGTTCATCAAAAAAAAAAAAAACTGCCTCTGGAGCTCCAATTGACAGACTGATTTTGCTGATTTTGTTTTTGAATTAAAATAGGAACATTTGGCACATGACGCGTCTCATCCCATCTTCTGTTTGTAGTGCGTAGGTTAGGCTTTTTGCCTCATTGGGTTTCTGGTTGAAGCTGTTTGATACTGTGTAAGTGCTTCCAACGCTGAGAGACTGGAGCTAATGAAGCACGAGGCATCTATCAATGCTTTACCGTGTTCCTGGATCACAGTGTGTGTAATGGTGAGGCGGCGGCGACGAGGGAGTGCAGCTACTGGAATAAATGATGTTTTAGATTCTTTCATTTGGGCTGAACTGTCTCACTGCGAACACGTTGAAGGAGGGGAGAATATTGGATTGTGCCTGTCTTTTTTCCCCCCTCTACACCTGCTGTTACCCTGACTCCCTCTAAAGCTCGATACACAAAGGCATGACATCATGGGCTGGAAATGTTATTCAATATTAAATAACTCTAAACAAAAGTGGAATTATTTCTGCTGTGTATCATCGCCGCTCATATTTTACAGCCCACTGTGCTCACTCTGATCCGCTGGGCTGGACCCTCCTGGTGCCTCCATTCAGGTGATTTAGACAAAAAAAAAAAAAAAATCACACACACACACACACACACACACACACACAAAATCAACCTCTCCAGAGAGCCATCGCTGATGTTCTAACTGCTCTGTACAGGTGCCAAGCAGGGCTCATATCAGCCCACACCCCCATTGTTGTGAAATAATATATCACAGCAAGTTGACTGTGAAATTACATTTTATCTCTCCTAGGAGCCAAACTTTCTTTTCGTTTTTTCACGTTCTCTATCTCCCCCCCTCCCCCACCACCTCCCTTTCCTCTCTACCCGTGCCGCTCGGTGTCCTAGAAACTAATGGAGTGAGAAATAAAGTTAAAGTAAATGGCGAGATTGATGGTGTTCGGTCGTGAAGACGGGGGGGAGGAGAATAAAGAAGCATAAAAAAAGGACAGTTGTTTAAAGGATGCCCTTGACAGGCGGCGCGAGTGTCTCCGCACATACTCAGAGACAATGGGCGACCTCTCTGCGCTCAGATGTGTACGGGGGACGAGGAAAAGAGCGGCACTGTCACGGCGCCTCACAACAGAGGATGATGCACGCTTTTGTGCTGAATGCCATGGAAACAAGAATGACACAGGCCTTGTTTTTCAGTTACCTTTGCCCAGGAACAGCTGATGGTCATGACCAAAGAGCGATTTTAAAAGTCCAGCAGCTTTTAATTAAGAACTTTTTAAGAAACATATCATGCCGTACTGTGAAAGTAATGACTTTTTTCTTTTTTCAGTAGCACACCTTTGATGCACACCTTTGTCATATAAAACCTTTTAATTGGTTTAGAAATGCGATCAAGTGTTAATCAAGTCCACTTTTGATGTGTTTTAAGAGAGTTTATTTATAAAAACATGCTCAAAAGAATGTAAAGTGAACATGTCATGTCAACATTTTGTGACTGAGCCAACGTTTGATTCTGTCAAACATCTGTGATCACACTGCTCCGTCGAAGGATATGTTTGAACTTTTTCCAGACAAATGCAGCAGCAAGTATTCAGATCACTCCCGCATCGTCGCAGTGTGTACTTAGACCAGTCCTCACTTGTATCTAATCAGATTGCGGTTTTGTCACATTTCCAGCCCAGCACATGTTGATAATGGATTCACAGCCAAAGTTCGATATTGCACCGCTCCGTTGTCTGACACGTCTTAGATCCAATAGTTTCCAAAAAAGCGGCAAAAGACCTGATTAAAATTGATTAGAAACTGTCTGATGTGGAAATTCATGCCTCGTCTAAAAATAATTCAGTAATTCAGACAATCCTTTCATTTTTCATTTTTTTTTTTTGGAAGAAGAAAGTGTGTGTGTGCGTGGCTGCGGTGTATTTCATTTCTTGTCCCTCGTTGGGAGGAAATTGCCTTACAAATGAAGCTAATCCATTTTTTACAGTTCACAGTGGCCAGAAAAGTCAAAGATGTGGCGGAGTGGGGGGCTCTGTTATTCTCCTGCTCTAATTTATCTGATAAGGCCTGAGATATGAAAGCCTTTTGTCTTCATCTGTGAAGCAAGTTTAGAGCGACATCAACTGAAAGAAGTGCTGGAGTGTAGCCCTCTAATATGTTAGAATATGTTTATATTAAATCCAAAGCTTCAAATGTATATACAACAATATCTGGTGAACATGTGGGTACTCCAAAAACACTTCAAATGATACACTGATACGCTACCAAACACTAATAGTTTCTGTCTCCTTAATGAATGCTAACACATAATTTCATTTCATGAAGTGATGAAACATAAACGAACCCTTTCAAACTTAGCTCAGGCCCGATGTTTCTTGCGACTGCTTTGCCACTGAGGAAAATATGGACCGTGAAAAAAAAAATGCCAGGCAAGATTTAAATCCTCCAGCTGCACTCTCAGTGGAAATGTATCAGAAACGTCACAAAAAAGGGAAAAAAACATGGAGATGTCATGAAGGTTTAAAAAAGGAGGCATGATGGAAAAACCATTTCGTATCTGCTGTGTCTTCTTGGAACCATCAAATATGTCACAGCCAGTAATACAGTGAACTTTGGCAAGTACTGCGTTCTCGAAGATCCGAACACCTGCCGAGTTTAAAGCCCCTGAACACCTGATTTTTAAATATTCATGTATTGCTCTGAGGTGAATTTTAAAGACTACATAAGAGAGCAGACATCTGGTACAAAGCAAACCTCCTTTGACCTTGAGAATGTTTTTTTTTTTAAGCATTTAAAACTACAAAAAAAAATGCTAATCTGCCTCATCGGGAATGTGTGGGTGTGGCTTGATCAGATCTGTCAGACAGTAACCACACAACTCACAGCCTGTCATCCGAGACGTCGCCTTTTTCCCAGCGGTGGAGGGTTGCCAAGCCTGCTTATTATATGTGACGTTGGGCTAGTTTTTCTGTTGAGTAGCCTAGAAGTATCGGTAGTCACAGGTTGTATTTTTTTTTTTAACCTTCTGTCTAAAGTGTAGTGTCTTCTGCATCTCCTGTCTCATAAAAGGAAACAGCCTAGCTCGCCCTGTTGTCAGATCCGTTGTTAACCTACTCTCTTAAGTTTGGTCTTTCATTTTCTGGAGGCGTGGCATCATACTAGAACCCAACATATCTACGTCATATGACTTCGCATGAAGGTTAACTATTATTTTTTTTCCCCCTGTGATTGGCAGGGCTGATAATTTTGGGGTCAATTGCAGGGAAGTGATGGTGATGGATTTTCGCCGATATGACTGTAGTGACACTGCGAACACGGAGCCTTTCCCACACAAGGTCGCGAAACGAACAACACGTCAATAATTATTATATATTTTTTTTAAATCAGTGCTCAACCAGTTCTTTGAGCTGTATTCTTTCATTTTTCATCATCAGAAGTCACATGACGTAGATATGTTGGGTTGGAGCGCGTTTCTCCATGCATCTCCCATTGACCTCAATGCAGCTGTTGCCACGGTCTGGCACCAAAGCAAGATTATATGACGTAACAACCCTTTTTTTAGGCTTCTTCATGTTAACCAGGAAAGAAAAGCATGAAAATCAGAAATCTCTTATCTTAACTAACCAAAACTGGTAAACACTGGTTCAGTAAATAAATTATTTCAGGGCTTTTAACGAGCTACCTCCTACGACTACAGTCTTGTATCTACCTGCCAACGGTGCTGTTCAAATAAAATGAATCCTTTGTTTGCCCAGAAAGAAGTTAATACACTTTCTGATGTGTTTTTTGTTTCAGGGCAACAGCTCAGGTTGAAGAATGAGTCCCCTAGAATTTTATAGTGTGTGGCCTTTTCTTGTACCACTTCTGACATTTGAGGGAAATTTTGCACACTTTTGCACACATATTCTAAATGTCACTGTGTGGTCCGTCCACAGCTGCATTTGCAGGTAAGTGATGATGTGAGGAGGGGATTTTCAGTTAAAACTGAAAGCAAGGGAAACCTTCCCAAAGGCTGCCTGGCTTTCCCTGCAGGCCACTGACTCTCCTCTCTGTGTGTGTGAGTGTGTGAGTGTGTGTGTGTTTGTGTGTTTGTGTGTGTGCGAGCCGAGAGTTCATCCAAGTGTGTTAATCCATTCTTCCTGGTTGCTGTCGCTGGCCCTCCTTCATGCTTCTCACCTCACATCATCACCATTCTCCTCCTTCCTCCACCCCCTGGTAACCCCGACCCTACGCCCGCAGCTCATCCGATCCCTTCGTCCGTCTTCAAAGGGCTTCACGGTTTTACGAGTAATCGGGACACACACACACACACACGCACACGTTACATGTGCACAGCCACACACTATCACAGGGAGACCCGCTTGCCTTCGGAGGCTGCCTGTATTTTTTTACAGATAGCGCCTATAGGGGGCAGCAGAGTCTCACCCAGAGTGACTTGCTAGACGCTGTGCATGTAGTCGCAACAACCCTTCTCTGATGTGTTAGCAGCCTCTTTTCCCATGCTTTTCTTACTTACCGTAGCCTCTCTTGCTTCATCCACACCCTCCCCTCCATCCTCTCCCTCTGGGTCCGCGCTGTTATTCCTCTCAGCTCACCCCCTCTGGCCCAGTTGTGGAGTGAGTTTGAGATTGACAGATCTGCTATATCTGGTTATAGCCTGTAATTAAAACTAATTCAGTTTGCTGATGGTATTTCCGCCCCCCTTCATCTATTGCAATTAGTCAGTATTAGTTGACCTGACGTCTTGTATCAGATTGGGTTACTGAATGTAAAAGAGGGAAATAGGCAGAGGTAGCAGTGGCATCACCCTGAGGGTGACAGCTCCTCTAGAACTGATACAGTTGCCAGATAGATTGAAATGAGAGTGAATCTCATTGATTGGCCCAGTTGCTTCCTTGGATCGCTGACAGTTTTCTCTGAAAAAGCTGAACAGAAGTTAAACACATTTTCAATATGTAACCTTTAGAGCCCCGGTATGCCCACATGCATAGAGCACAGACGTACAGAGTTGGCTCCGCTTGAGAGCTCATCGATCAAGTAAACAGTCGGAGCCCCCGAGGTGATGATCACTCACCAATCGCTCTTCATTTGTCCTTTCCTCTCTTCATGTCTTGCCCCGGTATCAGGGCCACCTGGAAATATCCGGAAACACCGTTCTGCCCCTCGCCCAGCTAATCCAAAGTGTGTACTACTGTGCATTAGTCAAACTTCCAAACTTTTTGACAGTTGGGAAACAAACCAGATGCTGAGAAATTTAGCAAAACAGATGTTCTGACACACACTGTTTAGGTGCTCTATTACATCCATCAGTAAAGTTTAATTAGCGACAAAGGATAAGTCTTCCTTCCCGTGAGTAGAAAACTTCTTGTAGTTCAAAGATGGGAAACATGTGACACAATGGGCCAGAAAATACATTTGAGGCTCAGGAGGTAGAATGGTCGTCCACCAAGTGGAGGGTCGGTGCTTCGATTGCCTTAGGTCCATAGTCTACCATGAAGTTTCAGTCTCAGTTTTGTCCCTTGAAGGAAAAAAGTTTGGGCACGCCAACGCCAGAGTAATTGTTAAGGGATCGCCAAAGTAATTACAATTCATTCTGAGGGGCACATGAATGTCTGTACCAACTCTCACGAGAATCCATCCAGTAGTTGTTGAGACATTTCACCCAAAATCACACGTGTCAAACTGCTGATGGCGCTACAGGAAAAGACAGATCACCAAGGTCATAAGGATTATTCCTTGGTAACAATAAATGTCTGAACAAAAAGTTATAACAATCTATCCAATGCTTTTTGGGGATGTTGAAGTCTGAAGTCGTGGACTGACCGGCTGGCACTACCGTCCCTCGAGCCACACTGCTCCTGTGGCAAAAACACATAAATGAATTGGACAAAATCAATGCAGCAGAAGCAGAGATATTTTAGTTTTCCTTCCTTGCAGAAGTCGAGCTCCAAACACATTAGAGCCTACGCTTTCATGCGACAACCAACAGAACTTTCCGCCCTGGTTATTGCCCACATCGTTCAAGAATTCTGGAGAAAGATAGTTGATTGAGTGTCATTCCCAGGTTGTCAAATACCGACATTATGGGTTAGCTTTTCGGGTCGAATACTGAACCAAAGTGTTGGCATGTGACGACCTATGGATAAGACCTGATGATGTCCCTGGGGTTATATTCTCAGACTTGACAAAGCTCTCCCACAGCCCCAGAAGGCATAAAACAAAACATGTAGATCAGGTTAAATCTCTGGTCAGTGCCGTCTGATCAAGGCACTGGCTTGGAATCTGGAATTGGTCCGTGGGTGATGTTGCTCCGTCGGGATCGGCTGTCTGCAGAGAACTGGTGATTCTATGTTATTAATAAAGCTTCTTTACAACTTGTTTCACATGATGACCCGAGACCTTTATATGTGAAATTGTTGAATTCCCCTTCTTTTGGTATGAAAAAGACGCTTTTTCTAGCATTCACACTTAGAATTGAATATTTCAGGATCATTTATGAGGCCAATTAATACCATTTTTACAGCACACAGGTGTGTCATTCACACTGCAACCAAAGTCGAAGCCCCCTTATTGTTCTCGAAACAAGGAATAATGAATTTCAGCTTGCCCCTTGAAAGGGTTCCATTATCTGATGAAATATAAAACACACGCAGCGAGAGAGAGAGTTTTCTTCTGACTTTGCCTCTCCTCCACAGACACACTGAGTAATGAGTCAATGGCTTTTCCTGTCAACACGGTTTGTCTTTTACAGTCTCTGCGTGCATCCCGACGACCCATTAGAGCTATAGACCTCCTCCACACTTTCAGTCTCGCCCGTGCATCCGCCGAGATATCTTCCAAAAAATCGGGTTTACTCCGCTCCCCTCCCTCGGATCAGCTCACGCTGCACCCTCTCCCTCTGTCTCGACTCTGCGTCTCCCTCCCTTCATCCAGACATGCACAGCGGTTGCGGAGCTGCATATTGAAAGGATGCGCGGTCTCACTTCATGAAGCTGTGAGTCTCATTTAAATAGATGCAGCAGCTGGGCTGACACGCAAACCTCGCCTCGTGAATCCGTGCTCTCCTTGCGACAAGAGAGAGGGGAGAGCGGAAGCCGACAATGGTGTGACAAATTGCGTTTTCTTATTTTTCATTCCGCTGATTTATTCCTTCCCTCGACTGCACTGCCACCCATCAACACCCCACAGCCCTCAGCCACTCCTCCGCTCTGTTCCCATCTTGTCTGCGCTTGGTGGAGGAAGGCCTATAGCCATGGTAATGAGGGGGGTTAATTGGCCTTGCTGTGTCTTTAGGAGGCTGGATAATGACGGTGGCAGTGGTGGGTTAGGGGGTGACAATTTTCTCAATTTTCTCCGGATGCCGACATGCTGTTTTTCACATAAACTGAAATCTTCACCGATGAGAGTCCTCTATCCAGGCGGCGGGCGGATAAAAGACAGGCTCTCCACATGGGGACTTACATACAGACACCGGCACCTTCTACGCTATTCAATTACTCAGGGGTCGCGCTCTGATGCTGCGTGTCCTCACAAAGTTGAGTTGATTTGCATTTCCAGGGCAAGTTGGAAAAAAAATCAAGGAGATGATTGTCACACGGTGATGGATTGCCTGTCTCAAGCGGTGTAAAGTGATCCACAAGTTGATTTCCAAAGTGGAATACATAAAAATCATCGAGAACGTTTACATGCACACTATGTAATTTAAGGTTTTCATGCGTGTATGGAACATAAAAAAAAACATCCTGTCTTGTCAGTGTCGGTGCAGGTGTGTCTGACTTCTCCATATCTCTAGACTCAGTTATTTTTGTGTTGAATGACTTCCCTCAGCTTGGTTTCTAGATACCTGCCTCATTTCTCCCTCGGCTGGGCTGGGCCTCTTTATCTGACCACCTCGAATGAAACAGTGAGGCAGTCTTTTGCGCTGTCTCTCTTAATCCAAATATTCAAGTTGGCTGTAATCATTCCTCCTGTTCACACTGTCCATTCAGATAAAAATGTTTTCTGAAGTTTAACCGAAGCTAGCACGAGGCTTCGGCCTTCTGGGCTAGCTATATCATGCAAGAATCTTTTCTCATCTTGTCCATTATCCTTATCCATTAGGAACAATGGAAAAGGGCTCAAAGTCATTGAGTTCACGATGGCTGGATGGGCCAAAATGTATTGGACTCATACTGCTGTCTGTTTCCTGTTTCCCGCTGACAGGTAACATTGGTCTGTATGGCTGACGACCTCAGTGCTTCGACGTTGCCATGGTAATTGAAGTCTTAATCCGTATTGAGCCGTCTTGAGTTTTTTTTCTTTGAAGAGGAAAGTGGCGTTGGGGGAGGCTGCTGGAGCGCATCTAAGACGCACGTGGTTACTATGGCTCGTTACGAAGGTCAAGTAACCACTGTTCCAACACCAGCAAGTTAATCACTATCACTAATCACTAATCACCATATTTAAATGAAATGTTTGACCTTTTTGACCCCGACAATCAACGTGTTTTGAATGATTATATTCATACTGAAGTAAGTTACAACTTTTACCTTTTCAGCTCTTCCAAAAAAAGAAAGTATGTCTTGCTGCCTTTTCATCCTCACTAGGTAACGTTATCTAGCTGTAACCTAAGGGTAAAAAAGAATTCATTCACAAAGACTACCGGCATGTTTTTAGGTGAAAAATGTTCTTGCATGATACTCAAAGGATTCATTGATGTCATGCATCAATCTGCAATAACTCTCCAGTATAACACACTTTAGTGGTGATTCAGTCTTATAGCACTTTAAATTGTATATAATTTTCCCCAGGAACATTTCATTTTCTCACTTCCTCTCTAGCAAAAAAGTGGCGGAGCACTAAGTATATGTTGAAGAAAAAACATGTATGTAATGCTGTGATCCCCCCCTCTCACTGAAGTCACATAGTGCAGAAACAAGTAATGGGGGCAGAGACACCATTCACCCTGTTACAAGACACTGCGCCATCAACATGGTATTTTAAGGTAAAACACATACATAATGTTGCTCTGAATTTATTTTTTATTTTTTCAAAACTGAGACATAATTGGGATTTCTCTAAAAACTCAATTATAACCTGTGCGCATGAAAACACTAGCTGGCTTGAAAATGGGAGCCATAAAACCTGAGAATATGCATTTGAAAATATCAATCTTAAAAACGGTGACAGTAATGGATTCAAACAAGTGAAACCACACTTTTGATCCTCAAAGTGAACCAGAGGCACTTTAAATATTGAGTTGTGCACATAACGGCCTTCGCACCGGGTGCCAAGAAATGCAAAATTAGCTTGTTCAGAAAAAATTGCGGAAGTTTAATCTACATAATTAACAGCAGTTGCAAGAAGCGTCTGTGAAAGAGAACACTTTTCATTACCTCTCGGTAGCTGTAAGTGTGCCGTGTGTGTGTGTTGGATCAATGTAACTCAACATCAGCGCTGTGGCCACTGAATCTATTCTGTAACAACAGTGTTGGTGTTATTTCCCTGAGCACATAACTCAGTGTTTGTGGACAGAGGTTGTGAGGTCAATGCGATCCGTTATTCCCCCATCTGCCTCTTTCTTTCTCTTTCTCACCACTTGCCTTCACTTTCATCAGCAGCAGCAACTCCTCCCTTCCTCTCTATTTCCACTCCATCCCAGCCACTCCCATCTCCCTCCATCCTCGTCCCTTCATCCATCTTGATGCTGCGGTCAGTTAGGCCACTCCAGGTGACCGATGAGCAGAGCAATTGATCACTACAAAGTCCGCCTTTTACACTTAATGAAATCCCTGTTCGCTCGCTCCACACATGCAAAGTGGCTGGAAGAGCTCTGCCAACACACACACACACACACACACATGCGCGCACACACAGGTATGAAAAGTCGAGTGTTGGCGGGGACTTGATTAAATCAATTCAAGTAGAGATGGATGGAGAAGCAGGCGGTTGGATTCAGTCGAGCATATTCATGTGTTCTGCTCAACGCGGCTGCTCATGCACCACCAAGCGTCTGTTACTTTTTCATCTTGACTCTTTGGCCCCGCCTAACCGTGCCTCTCTGCATGCTTCTGTGCCCGGCGTTTGAGAAATATGCGAAGGGGCCTTTGATTCGTCGCTGTCAGGTGTCTGAGTGCATCTCGACAGCTGGCACTGTGTTGCGATTCCTTTGCAGTACGCGGACCCTGATCGCAAGCGTGCCTCTGAGCGTCTCACGAAAGATACAGGAGACTACAGTACAGTGTAAGGCCACAAAAAATTAACAAGTAAAAATCAGTGGCGGTAGGAGCAAACAACGGGCTAAGTGCCTGTAGATCACGAGCTAAAGTGGCGGCAGCTCATGAAAACCTCGGCTGCTCTAAAGAAATACAACAGTGTGTGTTTGCATCACAAATTCAGCTTCCTAACATTAAATGGACAATGACAGATGAAATGTGTGAAGGAAGGATATAATGAAAACGACTTCCTACATCAACGGGCTGAAGATGAAGACTTGATGCATGAGAGGAGCAGTGGTACATCGTGCCGTTTAAACTCTTGCACGGATTGCATCAGTATTGCAGCATAGAATAGTTATAGAAAACCTACTATCATATATCTTCAGGGATAGATTGGGTCATTTCTATTGTGTGTCAATAATACCATTTTTTATGTTTTGGGGGCCTGATACTGCTGCATAGGTGAGATATGGAACACTCAAACAGCGATTTTGACTTCATGCGAACTTAAACTGCATTCTTACTTTTCTATATATTTGTAAAAAATATTTTGGAAATTTGCATCACACTTTCCTACAGAAAAAAAGAAAAAATATTTCCATTGTTTTTTTCTCGAGAGCACTCTTGCTCAAGAGGGATCAGCTGAAGAGCCCATCTTCATCTAGGACCACTCCATCTGTGGGAAACATCCGTCCAAGTGCACGTTACCATATTAGACTGCATAGACACAATCAAAATTTTGAATTTAAAGGGAAATGTTGGCACTTGTCATGTGCACCTGTGCAAATGGAGGATTTTTAAAGTAAAAGCAGAAGGCTTTGGTTTCCAGCTGGCAGCTCTCCCCTGCTGAGAGCCAAGGAGCAGCGGCAAATGTATACTTCTCCAGGACTGGACGACACAGTATTAACTAAAATTACTGATACTAAAACAAGCTTTTTACCGATTCAAAAATATTTTTCCTTTATTACATAATCATCTTTAGCTTTGTCCTTTCGTGGAGTGAAGCATTTTTTCATTTTTTGAACATAAATCAAAACAGACAGAACATGGGGTGTTTAATTAATAATTAATAAAATATAGACAAGTTATAAAGAGAATAAACATTCTTAAACAAAGGAAGGGTGTTTTGGGGAAGTAAACATTTTCTGTTTTTCCCAAATTTCCTTGAATATGTGTTCTTGGAGCCTCATTGAAAAGATTATTCTTTCCATTAAGAAGATTTATTACTATTATTATTATTATTATTATTATTATTATTATTATTATTATTATTATTATTTATTTATTTATAATATCGTACCAGTTCTCTATAGATGGGAGATCTGGCTGGAGCCACTTCCTTTTCTAGCAGCAATACTGATTCCAAATAATCCTCGAAAAACCAAAGAGGAGTTCATCCCATTTCAATATAATTTTTGTCCCAACTGTAGTGACTAATAAATGAATAAATCTTACGCCAAAAGGCTTTTACTTTTGGACAGGCCCAAAACAAGTGGTAGTTGTTTGGCTTCCTGGGAGCAACAATTCCTCCAGCAGCTGGAACGGGCTGAGTGATGAGATTTCTGAGCAGGTGTTAAAGCCAAACACCCTTTTTGAATTGAGCACGATATTCTCCACTGAAAATCCTATTCCTTCCACACTTCTTCTGAAATACAACTGTTAGTTTCCCTCTCATGTTTTTGTTTTATATAGGTAGAGCTTAACTTAATCTCCTGAAGAGTCCTGTGTAGTCTTGCAATTGAGAAACGGTCTGAATTTAAAGCTGCCTCTGTTACCTGTTTAAGCAAAAAAGACCATCACTGAGAAGTTTCCCAATTTCCTTATGATTACAGTTATCAGAGCTCCCGACTAACTTTTTACACTAGTTGCATTTCACTTCTTAACACATTATATATACAAATACACATTTATCTTCATCCTAATGACGGCCCAAGCAACAAAAAAATGGCGATAATCACAACTATTTAAAATATAAACTGCTACATTTCAGGTGCACCAGTGTGACCAATGAAAATATGAAATAGAAAATAAAAAACATTTAATTTACAGATTTCCACTTGACAGATTTTTGGGTGCACGTGCGGCCCAAATAGTCGGACCCTGGAGCCCTGTCACCAAGTTGATTCCAACTAATCTGGTTTGGATAAGCCATACAATTAAAAACTATTTTTAAAATGGCTGATTGCTGAGGATGAATTGAGGCGTCTCACAGCCTGAAGAAAGAAGCTGCTCTGTGGTCTTGTGGTTGAAGAAAGTGTTTGTCAGAGGAAAATAAAGTCCCCAGAACATTGTTTGGAGCTAGAAATGTGGCAGGGTCCACCAAATATAAACAAAGTAAAATAAATTGTGTTGTACTTCAAGGTCAGTGTTTTTTTATTCAGTGTATTCAGTCATGAAAACAAAGACAGTTTGTTTATTAAGTTTGTTTTGGCATTACAAAACTTTCTTTTCTGATTAAAATGTATTTTCCTAAATTACACACTGCACCTTTAAGTGGCAGTGTACAGTAAGTAATGATGTAATATATGCTGAGCAAAAAGATTCCCATACTAGAGGGCGTGTGAAGCACTAACACTCCACAACATGAAGGTGAAAACTGACACACCAGGTGAAACCTTTCAGCTCTGAACTGTAACCTGCACCTTAGGTGGCTGAAGACCAAATCTGTGTGTGTGATGCACTTTGAGAGGTTTGTCAATCAGAAGACACTCGCCAACGAGGGATCCAACAAAGACAGGAGCAGATTCTGTCAGAAAGCTCTGCAGAGGGCGCCTCAACCTGCCCCACTGGGAACCTTGAGAGAGGTACCTGCAAGATGAGCAACACAGATAATAAGGAACAAGGTGTGATGATGGTGTAGCAGGACCCGGAGATGTCACTGGATGAAAAATGGGTGGTAGAGAGAGAGAGGAGAGGCTGGAGTGGATGGAATGTAATCTGGGCCCAGACTTATTGCTGAACTTTGGTAAACTTTCAACAGCACACACACTCACACCCACACACTGTGGCTGTGACCCGCTGTTAGAGAAAGGGACACTGTGGCAGATGATGAAGTTGGGGGAATAGTGATTTTTATAATGGTAGATTAGTGTCTGGTGTTCACACAGATGGCCTAATTAGTGAGAAACGGGGTGATAGGCGGAGCATTGCAGTATAGCATCAATGCTTAATGGTGGTTAAACAGAGCATGGCTTACATTTGATCCATGATGCCAAAAAGAGTTGGGATGCAGTGGAAACATAAAACAGTGGACAGCCCAATGCAATTAATGAATGACTGATCCAATGCATTGACTTTAGATAGTATTATCAGGGGACCTCATGTGATTTAGAAACTCCCACCTCACGCCTGTGTCTCGTCCTTAAGCAGGATGGGCTAAGTCTGTATTTTACTGGTATGTACTGACATTGTCTCCTGGATATGATGTCAGCTTCAGTAAAGTTGGAATGATATTCGCAGATCTGAACATCCAGGATCAATAACCCTTCAGCAAACGCTGTCAAAACACAAACAATGCCTCGTTCATTCATAATAGATGACAAACTACAATCTAATTTTCATCCAGTGAGTTGGAATAGTAACATTGGTCTGTCAGGAGAGTGAGCAGGGGCCGTCTACAAAGGGCACCACCAAAAAAACAAAAACATTCACCATCTTTCACTAAATTGTTTTCAAATAGCCGTCGTGTCCATTGGTAATGCTACAAAACTTTAGGGGAATAGAACTCTGTTGAATTTTTTCACGCGAGCAGTGAAGTTGCTGCACGAGAATGAAGTCAACCTTTGGTTGCTCTGAACCTTTCTGACATCTTTTAAACATCGCTGTAGCCGACCTCACAGCACAACTGTTGACTCCCGTTAAACATATTATGAACGATCAAACGTGAAATGATCAAATGACATGATTTGCACTGGACTAATATCATCACAGGCCCTTTGGGTTTGGCAGAATTTGGTAGGTAAGGTAGTGGAAAGTTTACTTTACAATTAAGGGGCATGGCAGATTCACACGGCATTAAGATTAGACGTCCTCTACAGTTATTACAAATGACCATTAGTCCACAGGTAACACCAGTCTCCAGGGCTTTATTCTGAATTTCATTTTAGCAAAATGTTCTAAACAAGCGGGGACAGGGGCAACAAAACACTGGGAAAGTTGTGGAACATTCCACAGGTAAATTCATTGCTAACAGGTGATGGCATCATGATTGGATATGAAAGGGGCGTCCCTGAAAGGCATTCTCCACTTTGTGTAATCCATGACTGAATAAAGTAAAGTTACTACATGGGCTAAGGGACACTTGGTAGAACCATTTTTTTTTTACTTCCACATCATCCCTGTTGTTTTGCAATCAGGGTTGTAACAATACAGAAACAGTATTGGTGAAAGCAGATGGGGTGCACACATGAGCTGCAGTAGGAGGTGTGGTATGATGCATTGAGGACTTGCTGCTTTTTTGATTTGGTGTTGAGAACCACAGTGGTCAGCAGCTCTGCCCTTACAGGGGACCAGCTCATCAGGGAAGTCTGCCACGTCCCTCTCTCTGACCTCATCATGAACAGACGGGTGGCCTCATAATCCACTAATGCCAGAGAAGTGTCAAGTTATTTATGAACCTGCAGCCACACACCCAATGCATTGAAAATGATTCTACTTTAACTATATAAAGGTAAGAAAGGTTTCCTATGCAGCTTTTGGTAGCTCAACAATTAGGCTTTTCCTGGTAGTCAGTGTTCCCACTGCTACATTGTGGTCGGGCATAAACCAATAACAATACTCCCCCTCCACCCCACCTTCATTTAGCTTTTTAAAAAAATCAATAGTTTAGCAATGGATGGTGCCTACGTGACCCAGGATGTAACTTGAGCCACCGGTGATGTCACTGGAGGCAATTTATCAGATTACATGCATCTTCCTCTGGAAACTAAAAGGCAGTAGTACTCAGCA